>NW_021700704.1:0-19446 GCF_005190385.1 Monodon monoceros
CCATGTCTTCGCGCGCGGGCCCCGCACCGCGCTAGTCTGGCGGTTGGAGGAGGGGCGCGGCGCCACCGCCGGGGGCGGGGCAGACGGGCAGGCGGGAGGCTGAGGGGAGGGGGCCTGGCCTGGGCCCCAGCTGCCGCCGCCACACTATCGTCCGGCCCCCGGCTCCCTCTTTGTGCTCACAGGCCCGGGGCCTCCAGCGCTGCTGCGAACTCGGGCCGGCGTGAGGCGACCACAATGAGCCGGGGGCCGGGCTGAAACACTCCCGGCGCGCGCGGCCCGCCCCGTGGACTCGCACGCTCTCACGCACGCACGCTCCCACGCACGCACGCATGTACGCACGCACGTACGCACGTCATCGGCTGCCCCTGGCCACACCCACCGGCCCGAAGTGGGGACCCGGCCAAACCTCTCAGGGCCGGTGGTGGCGAGTTCGACTCCCGAACTCGACGTACCGTGACACAACCCCTCCCCCCCAATAATAAGACTATAATTCCTATTAAATATGACAGCTGGAATCCCGGCTTCTGTTCACAAAATTGCCGTGTATTTAGCCTATGCTAGGCACCAGACCGCGGACGCTCAGTACTGGCCAAAAAGGAAATGCCCTGCCCTCATAGCACTGCCATTTTAATTGGAATAGTAGTGACAATGGTCAAGGGAGAAAATAAAGTGTCATCATCGCCACGGGGATGGTTAATCTCATGTGCGCACTGCGTGGGGCCCCGGCAACCACAAACATTATTCCAGATGTGGCCGGGAAGGTATTTTTCAGAAGAGATTAACACTGAAATTGGTCCACTTTGCGTAAAGGAGGAACGAATACAAGGAATTTATATATGCAGTACATATATATTTTTATTCTACATGCTTTTCTATGTAGGTGTATATGTGTGTCTATATGTATGTACGTGTATGTATTGCATATATTATATGTGTATGTATGTATACTGTATATATACACACCTAAATATCTTTGTGTGTATATATGTATGATATAGACGTACCTAGGTGTGTATATTGCATATGTTATACGTATGTGTACATACTGTATATACACAAACGATGCATTTCATATGTGTGTATGTATAGTGTATATGCATGTGTCTATTGTATACATTACGTGTATATGTGTGTATACATACTGTATATATACAAACTATGCATTTTATATATATGTGTGTATATATGTATTTGCGTATTGTATATACTATATGTGTATGTGTCTGTATGCGTACTGCATATATACACAGCTGTATATTTTTGTATGCGTGTACATATGTACGTGTGTGTGTATATACACACACACCCTACGGATTCTGTTTGTCTGGAGAACCCTCACTGATACGGCCACTTATGACAATTGAGCACCTGCTCTTTGCCAGCCAGGGGCCAAACGCTTGTCCTTTCTGTGTCTCACTTAAGTGTCACATGTCCCGGGAGGGAAGGTGATGCCGCTCCTACCAGTTGAGGTGCCTCAGGGTCAGAGAGGTGCACAGGGCGGGGGGCTGGAGCCTGGTGGAGCCCAGGTGGAGTTCTAGCAGCAGTACAGCCTAGCAGTCCCACTTCCCCGGGTGCCTCTCACAAAGCCGCCGAGGGAGAGACGGGGTCTGAAGGAGGGGATGAGGAAGCTTCCGTGGGTCTGCAAGCCCAGACCAAGGCTGACTCGTCAAGGGTGTTAGAGGTCAGGACTCTGGTTACCCTGGGGATGGGGTTACACAGAGCCATTCCCATTCGGAAAAAGTATCCATTCTGCTCTTGTTTGTCTGTTTACCCCCCTCCCCCAAATCTTTTAAAAACAGATTCTCTTGTTTGCTGGGAGCACACAAGGGGAAGTTGTGTGTGAGGGGGTGTGATCCAGGGGGCAGGGAGGATAAGCCCCCCACTCGTAGGGCCAGGAGTGGCTCAGCTTTGTGAGCTAAGGATGGCCTGCGAGGTCCCAGAGAGAAGGGTCCCTGCTCCGTCCCTGCTCCGTCCTTGCTCCGTGCACCCCATTCCCAGCCTGAGAAGTCCAGAGCCCCCCGCCCCCGCACACATACACACACCAGGGAGGAGTGCCAGTCACAATGGCTCCCAGGCTCCGGCTCCAGGGCTCCCGGCACTAGGAGCTATTTTCAGCTTTCATGCCCTAGGACACGGCCAGAGCTATTGTCTCCGGAAACTCTCTGTCTGTCTCTCGCCCGCCCGCCCGCCCGCCATCCCTCCCTCCCTCCCTCCTCCGCCTTTTCCCCTCCCGCTCCAGCTGTCCTGCCCTCCACCCTGCATTTCTACACAGGATGGCTCACAGACAGCTGCTCCCCGTGCCCACCCGCCACCATTCGATGGATGTCAAAGCAAGCCCTGGGGACTTCCCTGGAGGTCCAGCGATTAAGACTCCGAGCTTCCACTGCAAGGGGTGCGGGTTCAAAGCCTGGTCAGGGAAATAAGATCCCACATGCCGCCCAGCACGGCCAAAGAAATAAATGAGTAAAAACTAAAGTTATAGTGATGAAACAGCCCTAGTGGTGCAAGGATGGGACGTATAGCTCTATGGTAGAGAATAAAGGTCCAGAAACAGATAGATGAGAACTTGATATGACAGAAAGTGAGGAAATTAAGGAGTTTTCAATAAATGGCATTAGGACAATTGCATATCTATGTGGGGAAAAGTAAATTAGAAAAAAAGAAAACAAGCAAGCCCTGGTCAGGTGTGACCTTGGGCCCAGGGCCGTTGGCACACGGTGTCGTGTGGGACGTTCTTCCTTAGACTCCTCCCTCCCTCCTGTGTCACTGTCACTTCCTCCAGAACCTTCCTGGACTCCCCTACACAAGCCCGGGGTGTGCCCTCACCCGCCCACCCTGGATCACCGGAATTCCAATCCCGGCCCACCCTTCCCCGCCAGGTGAAGAACTGTGCCTGGTCAGTAAGACCGTAGAGGTCCTTGGCCATCGCTATTGCAGTTGGAATTGTTACTGTGTTTACACAGGGTGACCAACACCCGCCCCCACTTTGCCCAGGACCGCTCAGGTTTGAGCGCTGGAACTATGGGGAAACCTTCATTTCTGGGGAACCCAGAAGGCTGGTCAGCCTATTTAGGATGGATCTTTCACTTGATATCCCAATCCCCGAGAGCCAGAAAGGGAATCTCCCCCTTCCTTCCATGGTAACCTTCATTCATTCATCCACTCATCCCTTTATTCAACTCCTTTATTCAGCAAGTATTTATGAAGCATCTACTACATAGCAGACACTCTTCTAGGTGCTGGGGACAGTAAACTGAGAAGGTGTGATTTCTTACATGGGGATGATGTCTCGGAGACCACTGCAGGGCATGGGAGGTGGGAGAGGGAAGGGGCAGTTCTAAGTGCAGGCTCTGACGGGATTGGGGCAGACCTTGCCCTAAGCCAGGCTGGTTGCTTCAACACAGCTGTCCTCACCCAGGGCCATCCTGCTTCCGCCTCCCCCAGTTCTTCAGTGATGTCTGGGGAAAATCTGTGGTTGTCACAACTCGGGGGGAGGGGACCCTGGAATCAAATGGGTGGGGACAGGGATGCTGCTGAACCCCACACAGTGCCCAAGAGGGGCCCCCAGCAGAGAATGACCCGCCCCAAATAACCCCAGTGCCATGGGGGAGACCCTGCACTAATATTATTCAGACCCGCTGGGGCCCCGAGATTCCTGCACAGGCTGGGACTCTAACCGGGTCACCTCTGTATCCCGAGGTGACCTAGAGTGGGGCAGCCAGGAGGGCTGAGTATCAGGGATGAAATGACCAATCTCTGTGCCCACTCTCCCCGCCACACCCCAGGGTCGATGGCCTCTATCTCCTCCCTGTGCAGCTAGCTTCTCCCTGAGCCATTTCTTCTTGTCAAGGTCCCTGTCGCAGGTTGTGTTCCCCGAAGATGACGTTGAGAGCAAGGATTGGAGTGCAGGTGGTTGATGTGAGACGTGCAGAGAACAGATACAGCTGCCATACGGTCCCGCAATTCCACTCCTGGGCATAGATCTGGAGAAAACTCTAATTCAAAAATATACATACACCCCTGGGATTTCCCTGGTGGTCTAGTGGTTAAGACTCTGTGCTTCCAGTGCAGGGAGCATGGGTTCCATCTCTGGCCAGGGAACTAAGATCCCACATGCTGTGTAACAAAAAAGTAAAGAAAGAGAGAGAGAAAGAAAGAAAGAAAAAGAAAGAAAGAAAGAAACAGAAAGAAAAAAAGAAAGAAAAAGAAAGAAAAGATACATGTACCCCAATGTTCATTGCATCACTATTTATAATAGGCAAGATGTGGAAGCTGCCTAAATGTCCACTGATGGGTGAATGGATAAAGAAGATGTGGTACATATATACAATGGAATATATTCAGCCATAAAAAGAATGAAATAATGCTATTTGCAGCAACGTCGTGGATGGACCTAGAGATTATCATACTAAGTGAAGTAAGTCAGAAGAGAAAGACACATATATGATCTCTCTTATATGTGAAATCTAAAATACGACACAAATGAACTTGTCTACGAAACAAAAACAGACTCACAGACATAGAGAACAGACTTGTGGTTGCCAAGGGGGAGAAAGAGTGAGGGAGGGTTGGATTGGGAGTTTGGGGTTAGCAGACGCAAACTATTACATATAGGATGGATAAGCTACAAGGTCCTACTGTCTAGCACAGGGAACTATATTCAATATCCTGTGATAAGCCATAATGGAAAAGAAAAAGTTTTATTTATAGGTTCCATCCCTAACTGAGCTGGCCCATCCCCTCCCATGGTTCTAAGTGCAGCCCGAGGCTGCAGACTTCCCACCGTGGTCTTCAGCTCCAGAGCAAGCCACCTGCAAACCAGCCGCATCTTCCCAGGGGCTGGCAACTCTCCTTTGCTACTGATTCCAAGACACATCCAGATAGCACAAATGTGACCATGAAAACAAACTCAGCCATGTTCAAATCAGGGAAATAACATTCTTATCTCTGTTTAGTAGTTGCTTAATTTTAGAATAGCTTAGAGTTACAAAAAAGTTGCAAAGATCTGTACAGAGTGTACAGAGTGCTGTGGACCCCCGACCCAGTACCCCTATTTCCAACACGTTAGTACTTTAGTACGTTAGTACGACATGCTTATCCAACTAAGGAACCGAGATGGATACGTTATTATTAACTAAAGTCCACACTTTATTAGAATTTCCCTAGCTTTCCCCTAACATCCTTTTTCTGTCCCAGTCTCCTCTGGGCTGTGACATTTCTCAGACGTCCCTGGGTTTTGATACCTTGAAAGTTTTGAGGAGGACTGGTCAGGTATTTTGTCCCTCAATTTGTTTGTCTGTTGGTTTTCTGATGTTTTTCTTATGGTTGGGCTGGAGTTATGGGGTTTGGGGCGGAAGATGCAGACAGAGATAAAAATGTCATTCTCCTCAGGTCACATCATCAAGGATACACACCATCAAGGATACACACATCAAGGATACACACCATCAACGGGACTTGTGACAAACAATTTTACCCTTGATCACCTGGCCAGTAGCGTCTTTTATTTTTTTTTTATTTTTTTATTTTTTGCTGCGTTGGGTCTTCATTGCTGCACACGGGCTTTCTCTAGTTGCGGTGAGCAGGGGCTCCTCTTTGTTGCGGGCACGTGCTTCTCATTACAGTGGCTTCGTTTCGGAGCACGGGCTCTAGATGTGCAGGCTTCCGTAGTTGTGGCATGGGGGCTCAGTAGTTGTGGCTCCCAGGATCTAGAGCGCAGGCTCAATAGTTGTGGCCCACGGGCTTAGCTGATCTGCGGCACATGGGATCTTCCCGGACCAGGGCTCGAACCCGGGTCCCCTGCATTGGCAGGTGGATCCTTTTTTTGTTTTCTTTGTTCCGTTTGGAACCAAAGCTTTAATCCCAAGGAGTCTCACAAAACATATTACAAATGACAGCATGAAAAAAAAAATTGCACAGTAACTCAAAGTTCAGCTCTAGAGTATACTCTTTTATCTGGCAGGACATTGGTATCTTGATAATCTCAACTTCCAAAAAACTTTACAAGGAGCTATGTATTCATGTACAGCAATCACAGAGGGGACTTATGACCTAACTCAAAGGTAAACTAACTTCCTTGAAACTTCTTAGATGCTAAACTCACTGGACAACCTCTTGTCCAGTGTGAAGACTAGTGGAATTCTTAAACCTCTAATCTAGGGTAAGGGTGCGGCTTTCATTTCTACCTGCTGGCTTGTGTTCACAGCACCTTTTAAAGACTGCTTGCTTGACTACAGCTGCATACCACATCCCAGCTACAGAAAGTCTTTTCAATGTTTGCCAGTGTTGTTTCCATAATAATAAACATCACACTTTAGGTGGGCAGGAGTTAGAGTTGTATTATCAGTCTAGGCAAGACCAAAAATTCAAAGCAAATTCAATTCTGCTTAAGAGAACATTGTAAAGAAACAATTCTTCATATTACATGCCTCATATGACCCATTTCAAACCATAGAGAATGACACCTTTATGTGTCACTGTCCCAAGAGACAAACAAACGGGAACAGCTAAAACATTTAAAAAGTGCATCAAGCTTCGGAAGTCTCAAACGAAACTTGAATTTTCTGTACAGACTCCTGTCAAATGAAGGTATTTCCTGTGCACCACTCCTCTTGCAAAGTGGTCCGCTATTTCCTTTCATTTGACCTGGATCGGCTAGGAGACCTAGAGAAAGATCGGGACGGCTTGCGATTTCTCTCCCGGGACAGTGATCTCTCTCTTCTCCTATATCTACTAAAGGGACCTGCTCCGGCTGCGGGAGAAGCTTCTCCGTCTTGGAGATCTGTGGTGAGGGGGAGGACTCCTCCCCCGATAATCATCTCGAGGGCGACGACCCCAAGAAGGAGGCGGCCACGATTTCGACTTCTCCCTTCCCCATTCGACAGGTCCACTCTTACTCGGCAGCCACAGAGTGTTCTCCCGTCTACTTCTCAGACAGCATCCGCTGCATCTCGGGGATCTTCATTTTCAACAAGAGTGAAGCCGGGAGGGTTTTTAGCAACCCACACACTTCGGAGCGGTCCATAATATCCTAAAGCTCGTTCGAATTCAGTCTTGTTACCACTGTTTCCAAGACTCCTTACATAAACGTTCCAGTCCAACGGACAGGAATCCCGATGCAAGACCCTCCTGGCTCCTGGCTTTCATGGGCCACAGGGTGATCCCGGGCCTCTAGAATCTGGCAGCTGAATCGGCTCGCACAAGCTGGCCTGTGGGGATGCTTTTCCCCCTATGTGTCCAGCCCGGGGCCATGCTGTCTAGGCCCGACCTCCAGGGTGACAGGGTGAACCCCCAGGTCCCTGGAGCAAACACTCAGAGCCCTGGTGACCAGACTCAGGGGGCTGGGGCGGCAGCTGGACATGTGTGGCCACCCTGGTGGTGTTTGGCCCCATCTGCAGTTCCGGTTCCAGCTGAGAAAGAGCCTCGCTGTGTTATTTTCTCCTGGTTGTGTAAGGATCCCCGGTGTCATTTGACAGAAATGTAGATGGTGTGTTCTTTCTCTCTTTTCTCCCTGCTTCCTCTCGTCCCTCTCCTCCTCCCTCTCTCCCTCTCCCTCTGTCCCTCTCTCTCTTCCCTCTCCCTCTTTCCTCTGCGTCTCTCTCTTTCCCTCTCTCCCTCCCCCCTCCCTCTCCCCCCTCCCCGACCCTCTCCCAACTCCCTCTCCACCTCCGTCTCCCCCTTGCTCTCCCCCATCCCTCTCCCTCTCCCTCTCCCCCCTCCCTCTCCATCTCTCTCTCCCTCTCCCTCCACCTCCTTCCCTCTCCAGAGAGGGAAGGAGGTGGAGGGAGAGGGAGAGGGAAAGAGGTAGAGCCAGAGCCTGCGGAACAGGGAAACAGGGACAGGGAGAGAGGAAGGGAGAGAGGGAGAAGGGGAGACGGAGAGGGAAAGGGGAGAGGGAGAGGGGGAGGGAAAGAGGGAGAGAGAGAGAGGGACAGGGAAAGAGGGACAGGGAGAGAGGGAGGGAGAGAGGCAGAGGGAGAGATGGAGGGAGAGGGAGAGTGAGAGGCAGCGAGGTAGAGGGAGAGAGGGAGAGAGGGAGAAAGGGAGAGAGAGAGAGAGAGAGAGGGAGAGCAGTAGAAGTGCTGAGGAGGGGGGCTCCCTCCCCCTCCCACTCCCATCCTCTCCCTACTGCTTTCTCTTTTTTCTGCTTCAACAAACCCCAGGCGCCTTTTAGATCAGCCCTGAAGTCAACGTTGATGCTTGGACAGCCTGACCTCCCCGCTGACTTCCAGCCCAGGACCACCGCTGGGAGATGAAGTCTGCGGGGCCCTGGGCGCAGGCTGCACAGGCACCTCCTATGATGCCCAATCTCTCCTCGTTTACGAGGCAGCCGACACTCCCCTCCCTGACTCCCCAAGATTTGGGGCCTTTTTAGTATGTGTCGATAATGCCATGAGCGACTATTTAACTCTTCCACGAGGACCCATCTCCCAAAATGCAGTGGTTTTCAGCCTTGGCTGCACTAGAGAACCCCCAGGGAAGGGAGAGACGTCTCTCCCTCCCTCTCTCTTTCTCTCCCTCTGTACGTCTGTCTACCTCTCTCCCTCTCCCTCTCCCTCTGGGGTGATGCCCGATGAGCTCAGAATCGCAGATGGACCCCCCCATCCCCTCTCTGTGGCTTGCATGGGGGATGCACCTTCTCACTGTGGCCCGGGCATGGCCTTGACATTCAGACATCGGGTCCTGCATGGACACTTGTGTTTGTTCCATAGCGCATGTGGCTGCAGTCTGTGCTTCTGTAGATGCGGGCTGTGCGTGAGCCCTTCATCTTCCCCGCAGACACCACTGGTGCTCGCTCGGCCTCGCGGGGGATGCGGGGGGCACGGGGGACAGTCTTGTGTCCCCACCTTCTTGGGCTGCAGACAGGCCACGCTGGTGCTGTGGTGACTGGGGGCTCCCAGGAGAACCCCGCTGCAGACCGGAGAGGTGGCCCCCGAGAAGGTGGCGTACGCCTGCGGCCGGGCCTCATCAGTGAGCCACGGGCCACCTGCGGCAACAGGTGTCTCACCGTCCAGGGGCTGGGTGTTCGGGCGCCGTGGGGTTGAGCTACTGTCTGCACGGCAGCCGTGTTCGTCTTGTTGAGCCCGGGGAGGCCCCTTGGTGGCTCCTGGAGAGCCTGGCCGCATTTCTTCCTGCCCTTGGCCTTAGAGCCCATCACGTTCATGCCGTTTCTGCTTCCAAAAGGACCTGTGTTAATAAAGACCACGTGTTAGGACAGCACCAAAGCGTCTAGAAATCCGGGCCAGGAGGAGGAGGGAGGGGGATTGGCTGTGCCCGCCAGTGGCCTGGGAGCCCTGCCCGCCTGCAGAGACCTGGCCCGGGGCCCGCGGGGAGGGCGTGGCCCTCGGTCCCCAGCGCCTTCCGTCTCTGGCTTCCAGGAGAACTGCCTGATCCTCAGGGCGCTGGTGAGGCTGCAGGCCCTGAAGTCCCGCCTGCTGGGGTTCCGCACCATGCCGACTCTGTGCTGGAGATGAACACGGACAAGACCAGCCAGGTGGTGGCCACTGTCCTAGGTAACACCGCCTCCCCCCTGAGTCCCAGTGGGGACGGGGTCAGGCGGACCTTGACCGGACGTGGTGCTGCCTGAGACCCCACTGTGTCAGCCCTTGGGGGTCACCTTCCCAGACCCTTCATTCTGCCTCGAGGGGCACAGGGTCGGGGGTGGCTGGGGGGCCGCCCCAGGGACGTAGCCGAGCCTCTCCCCTCCGCCCGCAGGTGAGCTGGCCCAGAAGCTGAAGCCCCTCGGGGAGCAGGAGCGGCCGTGATCCTGGAGCTAAAGAAGGCCGAGTGCCAGAGGCGGGGCCTGCACTTTGACGGCCCCATCAACGCCTGGGACCTGCGCTACTACGTGAACCAGGGGGAGGAGACGCGCTACCACGTGGGCCAGTACCTGCTCAATGAGTCTTTCCCCATGCAGGCGGTCACACGCGGGCTGCTGGGCATCTCCCAGGAGCTGCTGCGGCTGACCTTCGACCTGGAGGAGGGCACCAGCATGGGTCACGAAGACGTGAGGCTCTAAACCGTCTGGGACGCGGCCTCGGGCAAGGTCATCCATCGGCAAGTTCTACCTGACCTCTATCCTCGGTGCGTGCGTGGGGGAACCTGTCGGCCGTGGGCCGGGGCTCCTCTGTGGAAGCGGGGCCCCATCCACGTCCCTCCGCAGGGTGGGGAAGTCCGGGCACGCGGCCTGCTTCGGCCTGCCTACAGCACGATGGGAGCTGCCAGATCGCCATCGCGGCCATGGTGGCCAACTTCACCAAGCCTACGCCCAACCTGCCCTCCCTGCTGCGGCACGATGAGCGGGAGACCAACTTCCACGACGTCGGGCATGCGATGCACCAGCTCCGCTCCCAGGCGCAGGGCTGCAGGCAGGGGGCGGGGAGGGCCCGGGCATGCGTGGTCCTCAGGCAGGCCCTCGCCGCGGGATTCTTTCACTGACATCACCCCACACGTGGTGACGCCCTCGGTGTCAGCTTCCATCATCAAACCCCAGGCACTGGGCGCGTAAATAACGGAAATGGATGTCCTCGAGGCTCTAGAGGCTGGAAGACCCAGATCAAGGAGTCAGGGCTGGTTCCCTGCATGTTAAATACATGTACTCAAGAGTTGCCTTTAAAAAAGACAAAAGAAAAGAAAGGAACGTTGCCTGCAAGTCTGCTGACAGCCGGTGATGAGAACCAGAGGGAAGGCTCTGGGGCCGGGGGCGCAGTGCCCTGTGAGCTCGGGGGCTGCTGCCAGTCTCCGTGGAGGCTCAGCAAGTCCCAGTGACTTCCCCACGTGGGGGGCGCCAGCTGAGAGTCTGGGCCCAGGACCCACTGCTCGTTCGGTCTTCCTGTGGTCAGCCCTTCATCCTGAGAGCGATGCTCTCACAGGCTGCACCGGGGCGTGTGGGGACAGTTTACTGAGCCGTACAGACGTCACTACTGCTTTGGACCATTTCCATCATCCCGAAAATGTCCCTCACGCCCTTAGCTATCACTCCGTCCCCTCGCCAGCCCCTGACAACCAGGAACCCACTCGCTGACTCTGTGGATCTACCTGCTCTGGATGTTTCTCCTCAGTGGGGTCACGCCCTGTGTGTCCTTCTGTGTATGACTTCTCTCGCTGAGCATCGTGTTCTCAGGGTGTACCGACGTGGCAGCGAGCGTCAGGGCTTCACCGCATTGCGTGGCTGAGGGACGTAAAGAAGACAAGAGAAAAGAAAAGCACGTTGCATGCAAGTCTGGTGACAGCCGGTGATGAGAACCAGACGGAAGGCTCTGGGGCCGGGGGCGCCGTGCCCTGTGAGGCCCTTGGCGCTGCTGCCAGTCTTGGTGGGGCACGGGCAGCACCGTCCCTCAGGAGCTGCTGGACAAGCTCATCAAGTCCCGGGAGGCCAACCCAGACGCGGCCGGACCGAGGGAAGGGAAGGGGGCTTCCGGTCTGCCCGGCTGGCAAGCGCGGCCTGGACACGGTGCCAGCCCCCCGTCTCCTTCCTCCCACGCCCCAGGCCTCTTCGACCTGTGCCAGATCGTCCTGGCCAAGGTGGTTCAGGCCCTGCACACGCAGACGCCCGCGGACCCGGCCCAGGAGAATGCCCGCCTCTGCCAGGAGATCCTGGGGTTCCCAGCCATGCCAGGTAGCCAAGCGCGCGCCGGGCTCACCTTAGCGGTCGGTTGGCGGCTACTGCCCAGGTCAAGAGGATCGTCTGGTGGTGTGTGAATGGGGACCGACTGACGGGCTCCGGCCGAGGCCCACTGCCCTCTGGCCTCCTCCTGCCACGGCTCCTTGGCTGGTCCCTCCAGCTGTGGCCCACGGAGTCCGAGGGTGGAGTGGGAGGCTCTGCACATGCTTTCTAGAGAGCCTGGAAGAGGCAGGAGAGGGCTTCGTACCCCGGACAGAAGGCATCGACGAGGTCTGCCCACGCGTGTCGGTGCGGACACGCGGTTCACTCCCTCGTGAGCGCTTTAACCAGCGATCTCCCCGTGGTGGAGGGAGAGCCCTGACTCATCTCTCGCAGCCTCGGCAGCTGGCCTTGTAAGAGGCTTAGGAGTGAACCCTCGTGAGCTTCAGCAGAAAGTCGGCAAGATTTATTGGTGTCCCTCCACTGAACTGCCAGCAAGGTCCCCGTTTTCTACAAGTGTTGGGCCAATACTCTCTCTAGTGGCAGGGGACTCAGACAAGGCTGCTTTGAGGCCCCCACCCCCGCTCTGGGGCAGGGGCACTGAGCGGCCAGGGGGCCGGGCAGGAGCCCCTCCGCGTGTGTCCCAGTGACCCACCTGCCTGCGACCTTCGGCCGCCTGGCAGGAAGCTACGACGCCCAGTCCTATGGCCAGTCATTCCTGCAAGAAACACTGGAACCAGTTTCTGCCAACCCACCAAAAAAAACGACTTCAAAGGCAACGTGGTGTCACAGGAAGGGCTTGTTTCTGTGTTGGTTTGTTTTTAGTTCATTAGGCCTCACTTAAAATTCGGATTCCACAATGCACTTGCTTTGGGATCTTGAACAACACTCATAACCTCTGCAAGTTTCAGTATAGTAAGTTTATGTGATTACCTTCATCTGTAATATCCCTGTGTTGCAATCTTAATTAATTCAGATTAATTCATCTTAATCTTAATCTCAAGTTCAGATCAATGACTAGTTCCGCTGTGACTTCTCCTCTGAACTGATTCAAAAGCCGCCTCTCCCGTCCTCATTTGGCTTCTCTTCTCTTCTGGAATCTCATAAGAACTTCTATGACCTCTTTGGTTTTTTGTTGTTGCTGTTGTCTGTTTGTTTGTTTTTTAATTGAAATATAGTTGATTTACAATGTCGTGTCCGTTTCAGGTGTACGGCGCAGTGATTCCCGTTTTCAGATTCTTTTCCCTTATAAGTTATTACAAAATATTGAGTACAGTTCCCTGTGCCATAGGGGAGATCCTTGTTGTATCACTTCTATGCCTTCTTTGAATGACCGTAGCACTTGTTGTCTGTATCATTTTTATGTCTGTTGTGGCTTTGTGACTGAAAATGAAAATTTTCTATTTGTTCATGCCCTGGCCCTTCCTTAAAAATGTGTTCATTTACCTATTTCATATTTACTGACTACATCTTAGACACCGTGTTAGCTGCTTCTTCTAGATGTTAGTAAAACATAGACCTTCCTGCTCAAAGGGTCACAGTATTTGTGGGAAAACAAAAAAATGAACAACTTACGTCTCAAATAGCTTTGTACTTCCCAAAGAGAGCACACCTCGTAGGTACAATAAATATATGTATCATCCATAAATGTATAAAGAGTTAATGGCATTAAAAACGTGAGATAACTGCTTTTCTATTCTGAGGAAATGAGGATTACATTTCACCAGGAGCTCAATACCACTCTGAGAATGAGGGCTTAACCCCCGACCTGGCTCACTGCATCGCTTTCTTATATGAAAATAGACAAGTCTGTACACGCTCTCTACAAAAAGGCTTATCTGGCATGAATTTCAGATAGCAAGAAGAAAAATTCAAGAGGTTCAGAGAAGCATCCAGAAGCTCACATGATTGTCTGGCACTGATACAACTTGCTTGACAGGAAAATAGAGCTGTAAATCTCACAAAATTCGATGATCTTCTAAGAATTTCAAAACCGCCTGCTATTAATTAGAAATCCTAGAAGAACCGCTTCTTTTAAAGCACACTGATAATATGCTTTACAGCTTAATATTCAGAAGCCTATGTTTCGGCTAAGTGAGCTTCAGGAATGAAGGAAACTTGTGGTTCAGTTCCATCTACTCTGGAACCTCTGGTCAAAACACCTACTTCTGTGCTCAGCCATCTTATCATCTGAAAAATGGAGGCAACTCTAAGAAAACATCGTTACAGAGATGTTGCACAGTTTCCTGTGTCACTGTCTTCATTTGTTTCAGAAAACCAATAACGTCTAAGCTGCTACTGCAAAGAGCGCAGTGTTACTTGGGGTCATCTAGTGCAGCTCTGTCAAAGTAAAGAAAAGGAAAGGGGCCTAGAACAACTATAATTTTCCCAAGAGGACACTATTATTTTATGGTAAATCTGAGTCAAGAACCCTGATCTCTTTGATGCCATTCCATTGTTCTTTCGTTGGGTTCTCAACAACCCAGAGAAAGAAAGAGAAATAAAACTCCTATGTGCTGTGTCACTGGTACAGGACGTGGCAAGATTGGAATCGGAGAACTACATATTAACAGGTATTTGGGAAATTCTTCAAACTGGTTAAGATCTACACCAGGTACATAAAACACAGTATGTTTTCCCAAGATGATTCTGTGGAATGAACAGAACTGGTAACTGAAGGTGCCTGTGTGCTGCAGTTCCAAACAGGATGGGTGAATGCTTGTTTTCTGGCACCTTTAAGACTCCACCCCAATATACACATTAAAATAAAATTAACATTTCAACTGGGTCATATTTAATTCTGCATGCTCTTCTAAGTCAGCAAAATATTCCATATATCATTTAAGTTGTCACTCACTCTCTTTTCTTTTCTTTCTTTTTTTTTTTTTTTTTTCTGCGGTACACGGGCCTCTCACTGCTGTGGCCTCTCCCGTTGCGGAGCGCGGGCTCAGCGGCCATGGCTCACGGGCCTAGCCGCTCCGCGGCATGTGGGATCTTCCCGGACCGGAGCACGAACCCGTGTCCCCTGCATCGGCAGGCGGACTCTCAACCACTGAGCCACCAGGGAAGCCCGTCACTCACTTTTTAACTTGAGTTTTAATTTCTAAAAGTCTTTCCAAACACAAAACAGAGGTGGGAAAATGGTATATGGGAAGCTGCAGAGATGAAATAAGCTTACTTCATTCGGCATAAAGATGAATACCCAAACAACTTCTGCATAGCTGCAAGTGTCCAAATCTACTATCCTCGTTTCGTAGTCAAGGCTTCCGGAAAAATATGCTAACGGATTCCTAATTACCCAAATGCCCCATATCCGTTTCAGTAAGTATCGTTATATATTACGGAAATTTTTCTCAGTGACACAGAAAGACATCCTGGCCGAGCATCCCCCTTCCCATGACACAGAGATGATGGGTCTCAAGCTACCTTGAAGGCGTTGGAGCCCACTTTATCCATTACTAATATTAATGGAGGACAAACCTTCATATTCTGTTTGTTTGCTCTGTGTTTGTTAAATCACTTCTTCCCTTCATTAAAATGGATGACACATAATTGAGTCTGTAGTGTGTGTATCACTGGAACCTGAACACATTTTTGTTGGTTTTATTAACGTCATAGGTTTCTAGGGAGGGTCTACTAAATAACTAAGTCTAGTTTCACAGTTACAAATAAATTAGGATGTAATTTTGAATAAATTAAGCTCATCATAAAGGAAGGATACTGATAGTTGCTACTACCCCTTCCTTGAGGGGCTCTTGTAAAGCACTAAATAAAGTAACAGAGCTTTATATGCATGCACGTATTTTCAATGATGTTTGAACACACTCGAAAAGAACTCTACAGAATGCATTATAAAACCTCGATGCTGTGTGTCCCTAGTTCCCAGCTCTCTCGTTAAAACTATTTAAATGAACAAAATGTTATCTATTAGGATAGCTATCAGAGTACTCCAAATACTACTTCTTGCAGTACCCTGTCCCAACCATTTGCCTTCCTCTTCCCATTAGTCCTTAATTCAGAAACCCCAGAGATTTGTTCATTAATTTATGAACACATTTCTTCATTCAGCCAAGAAAATTGATGGCTCCCTTACCAAATTTCAGGCACCCTTCTTCAGTATGTTTTCTAGGCATGTTCAGGAAACACAGCAGTGATTAACACAGATGAATATAGCCTCTCTCGAGCTGAGGGGAGAGACAAAAGTAAAGAAGCAAATATAAAATCGTTAAGTGTAAATACGTAAATAAAAATTGAATAAATGGGTAGAATAACTAGTATATCAGGTAAGTGCTGGAGAAAAACAGCAAGCAGGGAAGGGGGATGGAGATTGTTAGCTGGTAGGAGGAGGCTGCGATCTGAAACTAAGTGATCACTGAGGGCTTTCTGGGGAAGATAAAATTTAAGAGGGAACCTAAGGTTGTGAGAGGGAGCAAGGTGCATATCTGGGAAGTGAATAGTACAAGCAGAGGGAACAGTCAGATGGAAAGGCAATGAGGCAAGAGTGGGCTTGGAGTATCCAAGGAGCAGAAAGGATGTCAGTGTGTGGAAAACAGAGGGAGCAAAGTGGAGAGGAGAAGGAAACAGTCAGAGAGGAAACAGAGGCCCAGATTTCTAGGGCTGTGGAGGCACTTTGAGGACTTTGCTTTTCCTGTGAAGAAGCCATTGAAGAGCCTGGAGTGACATGATCTGACTTACGTTTTAACAGGATCTCTCCGGATGCCATGTTGATTAGAGACTGCAGGAGAATAAGGACAAGCCCCAGAAGACCAATAGTTGATTCAAATGTCAAGAAACATTTATGCCTTCACACTTCAACTTCACAAATGATGCCATTTCCATTGAGCTACTGAAAAATATAATCTGGCTTTCAAAACAATAAACCAGAAGGCATTTTCTCACATAAGCAAGGTCACAAACAACTGTCAGCTAAAGTTGAAATAGCAACAAATCAAATAATAACAAAAAACATTTTTTATAGATTTTAAAACCTTACAAAGCATTTTCTTGTCCATTATCTAAGTTAATCCTCAAATCAACGCCATGAGATAGTTACTATTTTCCCATTAGAAGTGACCGCATATTAAATCCTTAGTGATTGCTCAAGAAAAGCTGAAATCTTGAGTGTGCATCTATTAATGCCAAGGTTGGGTTTTTTACCCATGGGAACATTGGATGCTAAAATCCACAGGGATTTTCAGCTCAAGATGGCAGACTAGGAAATATATTTACTTTCTGGTCCTCCTGAAACCATGTTTAAATAAAACTGTAGAAATACCAAAATTAATCAACCAATAAGAGCCAAGACATTGTGGAAGTCATCAACCACAGAAAGATTTCAACACATTTCGAGAAGGCAAACAATGAAATGGAGGGGCCACGAATAAAATAATGAAGAAAAGACTACCCTAAGTAGGGTCTGCACAAAGCCAGTCAGCTTTTGCTGAGCCCTGGTTATAGTAAAGGACAGAGGAAAGAAGAGGGGCTGAAAACAAGGAGACAAAAGTCATTTCAGGAAAACACGTTCATTTAATGAGCTCCAGGGAACACTCAGCCTGCTGCCATACTCACTCACGTATTACAGTGGATTGTTGGTACGCAAGACAAGAAAACAGGGAACCAACGAACAAAACTCAAGACACTGTTTCTTACTGAACTCTTCTCAAACGAGATCAAGAAATTATGGTTCAATGCCATAGCTGTAAATCATTTCTGCTCCTGGAGAGGTTAGAAAGGGCTTATAATAGTTACCCTTTTTTTTCAGACAGAATTTAGGTCTGAGCAAAAGCTTTTGTGTCCTCCAACCTCAAAGTTTATTGCGGATGGAAGTCCAAATTTGCTTCGACATACCATAAAAAGAATCTCATGAGCAGAGGGTCAAACTACTTTTGGAATATATGAATTATGCCCAGTGTGATTTTAAATAGATTTTAAACAAAAATATATAGATTTTTACTGATCTATATGATTCTGGGTTCTGAAACTTCTACACGTCACATGCCTGATACAGAACACACAATGTCAGTCCCAGGAGAGAGAAAACACTCCAATGAAGCAAGCCAAAGAAACAAGATTCGAACAAGGTAAAGTGACGTGTAGACCAAGACCAGGATTTTTCAATTCTTTCCTGTCATGCTGTAGCTTCCAGCTCCTGAATAACAACACATGTTTCCCTTGTCCTAGACACACAAGAGTATGTCTCCTCTATGGGGCATAAGAAGCTCTAGAGTTACATATGTGTAGTAAAGAGTGGACCCAGCCGGCATACTCACAATGACCAAATTGTGTTGCTCGTACTTTATTTTAAACCAATACATCGCTCCACGCTGAAGTTGCAATAAATGATATATTTGCTTTCTAGACATGAATGAGATGCCTTACTGGATATACTCCAGGAAGGCCAGAGAAACTGGCTTCTAATCCATACAGAATAATTCATGGATGAATTCCTTTCAGGATAGCCCATGATTTATCTAGAATATAAGCTTTACATACCTGGATCCTTCAAACTAGACCAAAGGGAAGAATCTAGGCTCCAAGCCTCAATTAGAAATGTGGGATGGTGCTATGCTGACAACTGGTGGTCCCTGACCTATCTTCTGAGATTAGAACCCAGTGTGGTGGATGACCAATTCACGCGTTGAACAAAAGAACACCTCCTACAGGGCAGTGGATGTGTTCATTACAGGTATGGCACTTAGGGCTAAGTATCATAAGGACTTCAAGAAACAAAAGAAAAAGTAACACATGAAGCATATATGATAAGGAGGCGCCAGAGTCCAGAGCACGAGCTCTGGAATCACACAGGCTTGCTTCGAATCCCGGCTAAGCCACTACCATCTGTATACCCTGAAGAACAGTCGAAGGTTGAAATGTTCTTTTACCAAATTTCGAAAAACAAGTGAAGAAAGAACCTACCTGCCAGGAAGGGACATCGTGGGGTGCAGCATCCAGTCGGGTCAGGGCTCTGCATCCCCTGCTCAGAAACCTTCACCGCCTGGCTCACGGTGATGCTGGCAGCTCAGCAGCCCTGGAGAAGGCGCTCCTGCTCCTGTCTCCAGGGCTCGCGGACAAGCTGGGGAGGTCCACGGAGGAGGCGGGCCACAGCCTGGCAAGCTCTGGGTGCCTCCTGCACTCAGCTCTGGGCAGGCTCTGGCCTCTGGGCCCCGTTGCGGGGAAGGGCTGGCCGATACATACCCAGGGCTGAGGGGTCTGCAGAGCCGGTGCCCAGGCAGCGTGAGCTCTGGAGGAGAAGGCTTCCACAGTCCCCAACAGTCTCCGCATGGTGGCCCATCCGGTGCCAAACACCTGCCACCCACAGCGACAAGTCCCAGCCGCTAGAAAGTCCAGAAGGGCTCGGGCTCTTTGCCCTCGGGCCGGGTTTCTCCAGGGGCTGGGCTTGTGTGGGGCCCCCAGCCCACCCCCTGACCCGCCCGCCCTTGCTCTGTGACACGTACAATGCAATGTCAACACCCAGGCTGAGCCGGCAGGCCAGTGTTCAGTGCGTGCTAGACCTTGAGAAGAGTTAGCAGCTAGGGAGAAGCTCTCCCACTTTCACTCGCTTTTCTCAGATCAGCCAGGCAGCCCATCTCACCCCAAAGCGATGGACGCCACACCTCCTTCCCAGGCTATCGTTTTCCGTTCTGCCCCTGTTGTCCCTTTCCATTCTGCCCCTCTTTTCCCCAGCACCCCGTCTACGGCTTCGGGTGTCATCGGTGCTGCAGCAGGCAGCACCTCTGACCCCGAAGCTATGGACACCACACCTCCTCCCTAGGCTATCTTTTTCCGTTCTTCCCCTATTTTCCCTTTCCATTCTGCCCCTGTTTTCCCCAGCCCCCCCCCCATTT
>NW_021700704.1:19546-32403 GCF_005190385.1 Monodon monoceros
CCTCCATTTACGGCTTAGGCCGGCATCAGTGCTTCAGCAGGCAGCAGCTCTGACACCAAACCTATGGACACACCTCCAGGGCTGTCATTTTCCAGTCTGCCCCGTCTCCAAGTAGAACCACTACCTATTTCACACGGCTGTTCCTAGTTCTGGGAACACACCACGCACTGGTAGCAATGCCTCAGCCCATGCCTCGACTCATTTCCCTGCAACGCTGGCCAACAGATAGACCAACACTTCAAAGTTATGACAGAAAGTTGAGTAAGTTATACGCTTGGAATTGCATTTATTATTATTAACAAGCACAACTGTAGTGCTTGGACTATAACAAGTAATATTCTAAGTGCTTAGCAAATATTAACTCACTTAATCCTCATAATGGCAACCCTATAGGTAGGTAATGTTCATAATATTCACCTTTTTGGGGGGAAACTGAGGCCCAGGGGGGTTGAATAGCTTGCCTAATGCCACACAGTAAGTAGCGGGCAGAAACCCAGGATGAAAACCAGACCGTCTAGACTTTCGTCACTTTGCTGTGTCACCTTAATAGATGTTGTGGTTAGGGAAGGGACTAAACTGACAAGACTCTGAACTTGAGAAGGGAGAAATTAGAAAGTGACTGATCCTAGAAACTAGAGAGGATTTCAGCTCAGAAATTTCTGGTGGTGAGACCCAGAAGAACAAGAACATGGTTGGAATATTAACTTGGGGTAGTATCTGAATCCATTGAGAAATGGTTTTGTTTTGTTTTGTTTTTTTAACTTAGAAAGGCCAGCTGGATGAAGATTAATGAAACAAAAAGTAGAAAGGGAAAGAGGAAGGTGCCTGAAGTGAGACATAACCTCTTCCCTGTAAGTACTAGGGGTGGGCGTCCTGTGGGAAAGGATGGAGCTCTCTCTACAGGTTTGTCACCAGGATGGACAAGGAGAAACATGGCAACCATTGTACTGGTTTTGATGATTCCTCAAAAACCAAGGCTTTACTTTCCAAGAACTACCCACAGTAGCATACCTACCGTGTGTCAGACATGCCACCAAGTGTGTTTCCAGTCACACATTTTAATTGGAGAAATAGTTCCTATGAGGTACGCATTAGTTCCCTATGGCTGCTGTAACAAATGACTACCAATGAGCTTGCGTAAAACAAAACACACTCATTCTCTTATGGTTCTGGAAGACAGAGGTCCAAAACCAGTTTCCTTGGGCTGGAACCAGGAGTTGACAAGGCCGTCCATCCACCTTCTAGAGGCTCTAAGGGAGAATCTGTTTCCTTGACAGCATTCCTTGACTTCTGGCCACATCAATCCAACCCCAACTCATCATCACATTCTCTTTGGAGTAAACACTCCCTCTGCCTCTCTCTTACGAGAACACCAGTGGTTACATCTGGGTCCATCCAGGTAGTCCAGAAGAATCTCCCCATCTCAAAACCCTTACTTTCATCCCATTGGCAAAGTCCCTTCTGCCATTTAAGGTGACATTCATAGGTTCTGGGGATTAGAAGGTGGACATTTGGGGGCAATGGTACTATTCAGTCTACTACAAGGTAGATACTATTATCTTTCTCAGATGTAGGAAATGAAGTTTAGGGAAGTAATTTGTCTCAGGTCTACAATTTCCAGAGTAGAGATTTAAATTCTGCCAGGGAGACTTTAGGACACACTCTAAACAACTTTAACCTGTGTCCTTAATTACTGCATAATCCTTGGTTAAGAGTCACACTTAGGTATCAAGACCCAACTGAATATAACACAAGTACTGTCTCCTCTTTCACTATGTTTGCCTGGTGTATTCATGAATCTTGCCCAGAGCAGAAGAGTTCAGAAAATCGTTATACACGTTTACTAGGAGAAAGCATTTACCGTTTCATGTGCACGGAGTAATGGAAGGCTATTTAAAATAAAATAAAGTAAAATATGCCACCAAATCGTCAAGTGTCACAACAGAGGTAACCCCGTGGGAGTCTTGAGGAGACTAAAATTATCTCCAATTGTGCAGGTGAGAAAAGTGTCACTAAAGGCAGTTGTAGTTCAGCCAAGCCCTACGGCACAGAAGTAGGAATCTGGATATGTACGAATGGGAAAAAAGACATTTTAGGCATGGGAAACAGTTTAATGCTGAATGGATGAGAAATATGCATTAGACCTTTCTAAATCAACTGGCTTATTAACTCAGTAAATCAGATTTGGTCAGTCAAACTAGCTTTAGCTGATTACTTATCCAGGGCATAGCTGTTGAGAGTCATTTTTGTCATAGAACAGTAAATAAAATTGTTGAACTATAGCTTTAGGCTTGCTAAGTGATAATAGATTGCTCTAGCTGATGTTCAAGTGACTTACTTGGTACTATTCACGAAATTGGGGGTTAACAACTGCTTAAGACAACATAGAGGATTGATCTTAAATAGTACTTGAAGTAGTTACTGTGTAAAGTATCTGTTCAGTAGCTCATGGTAAATGGATGTTTATAATCCCCACTGGACAACCAACTGCTTTTCTGCAAATGGTAATGTGAATTGCTGTTGCATAAACTATAGTAATGACCACCTATCTAATTTGTTGTCCAAACCAGAAATCTTCTAACAATACTGGTCTCCTAATAAAAAGTAAGC
This sequence comes from Monodon monoceros, assembly GCF_005190385.1. Taxonomy (NCBI): domain Eukaryota; kingdom Metazoa; phylum Chordata; class Mammalia; order Artiodactyla; family Monodontidae; genus Monodon; species Monodon monoceros. The sequence goes on from NW_021700704.1 coordinate 22,157, forward strand.
ATGAAGCTAACACACACTGGGTGTCTCCCGTGTGCCTGTGCATGCATCTATAGCTCACTGAACCCCCATAACAGCCCCCAAGAGAGGGACTCTGAGTGTCCCCATGCTGCTGGTGGAGAAACAGGCACAGGAAGGTTCAGTAGTCTATCTACCTAAGATAACACAGAGGGCGGGAGAGCCTGTTTTTAAACCATCTGCCTCCAATTCCAGGTGCCAGGAGCCAGATTCAGCCTACAGGCCTCTTCTGCTCATCTGGAGGTGAAACCATGTGTAAGGATTAGTCAAATCCTGTCTTCACTCCTCAAGGTAGCTTGAACACTTGCACGTCCTCCAAATAGCACGTAGCATAAGCAATAAGATGTTTGCCCCGGGTATTGTCCAGGAACTTGGAATCAGCTGTGTCTAGTTAGGCTGAGCTGGTTAAGACTGGAGAGGACCACCGATCTTCCACCTGGCCCAGTGCCTTTTGACCTCCTGCCATCAGAGGGCCGAAAACTACAGCCTGAGAATGTGCTGAGCCCCGTAGCCTAGTTACGCCAGCTCAGAACAATGATGGGCACACCTTTTCCCAATCACCTTTCCTCATGCTCCCCGTGCCTCATACTGCCCTGCTTCTTTTTTCTTTATCCCATAGATACCCCAAGCCCCTTGCCTTTGGGGAGGCGGATTTGAGAGCTATTGTCACGTCACTTCCTCGCTTGGCTGCCTTGTGAATAAACCTCCTCTTTGCTGCAAACCTCAGCATGTCAGTGTTTTGGCTTGCTGCGCCTCAGACAAAATGGTAGGGAGCAGTGGTAAAGGTCCCTTGCCTGTGAGGGAAGCTGGCTACTAGTAGTCACGTTGCAGATGTTTTCTCCTCCCGGGGGGGCAGACGTCCTGCTCTTCCAGAAAGAAGGGAGAAAGGCAGGAGCTGGACCCTTGCTCTCAGGGTCACCGTCACCTAGGAGCTCGTTAGAAGCACAGAATCCAGGCCCCACCCAGAACTACTGAATTACAGCCTGCATTTAACAAGATCCACAAGAGAGGCATACCCATATTAAAGTTGGAGAGGCACCAAGCTGGAGTCCACGTAGCAGAGAAGCAGACAGGATTCTAGACCACGCAGAGTGTTAAAGGCCAACAGTTTGTTTTCTATTCTCAAAACAATGTTTTTGAGCCATGTTTATGAGCAATGTCCCAACTTGCTTCTAAGGTTTCTTGTGTGAAGAATGGATTGGAAGGAAACAAGATATATGGACACTAGTTCGGACCTCATTGCAACAGACAGGCAAGTTCAGTATTAGGATGTTGAGGAAGAGTTGACAGATTCAGAAGAAATTCAGGAGATAAACTGAAGCGGGCTTAATGGGGTATGAGACGGAGGAAAGGAAGGTCTTAGGGAATTTAAGGGTTTACTACACGTATGAGCAAAGCCTCAAAATTCATCATTTGAACGTACAGAGGTAGAGTTCTCAAAGGACACTGGTTAGGAAGCAACAGTACGCCCTTTATAATTCCAAGAGACAACACAGATCAACTGTCTCGATGGAAAACTCGGCGGTACCGGTGCGTTTTTTCACTCAAACTTAGTTCCGGTGCCTATTACTCACATTTTCTGTGCCTAAACAACACAGCTTGAGGAACTGAAGGGGATCCCATCCTGGTAATTAAGGAGGGTCCCCAACACTGACAGTCCCATCTTAAAAAGCAGTCCCGCTGCATTTTACCCAAGGAGCAATGGCCAGAGCCTCCCTTTTAAAACGATGGGGAGAAATCAGAACATCACACACTGTCCCTTTCAGCTACTATGAACTGAGCCGCGAGACGACCAGCACCCCCTAGCACAGCGCGGACGGGCCAGCGCACGGGGGCCACTGTGACAGGCGACAGCACAAGAGACGGAAGCCCAGGCCCAGGGGCTCCGAGCTCCACCGGCAACGCCCAGGGGCCAAGGCGTATTACCTTTCCGGGATGTGCTTTCCGCCCTTCCTCGTGGCCGACGAACTGGCTCATGTCACCCCCGCCAGGAGTGCCAAAGTCGCCAACCCGGCATCCCCGGTGCCAGCACAAGGCCACGAACCACAGGCGCCTAGGCACAAGCCCACGCAGCTCGCGGACCTCCTTCTACCGCGCATGCGCCACCGCGTGGCGTGTCGAGATGACTGTCATCACGCAGGCGGATTAACGCGCTTGATCGGTAAAGAGGATTCTGATGCCTGCAATTTCCCTCCTTAGCCGGAGGCTGGTAGCACACGTCCGTTAGTTCGTGTGTGTACCCTTCAGCATTCCAATCATACGGGACATGGAAAGTTGTCCGACTCTCCCAGTTTCTTGTGTGGTTCTTTCAGATATTTCCCAAGCGCTTACATTCACACTCGTATCTTGTATGTAAGTATTTGTACGTAACAGGTATCCTGTAGTTTATAGAAGAGCAGCACACTATACACGTACTACATACATAGTCTACAATGTGTCTTGGATAGTGACGCTGTTATCTTTCTAAAATATAAACTTGGCTGGATTGCTCTGTCGCTTGAACATCTTCACTTAGCACAGAATACAGCCCAGGTTGTTAGCACAGCATTGAGAACTCTTTATAAACAAATATCAGTCTGTCTCTCCAACTGAATTATAAGTTCAAACTATGACTTACAAGGACCTACATCATCCACCTCCCTCCTTTGCCCTGCCAGCCTCCCCTGATCTCATTCTCTACTGCCCTGCCCTCACTCACTTTCCCCTGTCCAGCCACACTGGCTTCCTTACTATTCCTCAAACATGCCAAGCACAGGCGTGCCTCAGGGACTTTGCACCTACTATTCCTTCTGCTTCAGAACACACCCTCCCACCCCATCTCCACTCTCCCAGAACACACCCTCCCACCCCATCTCCACTCTCCCAGATATCCAATGGCTTGTTTCTCACCGCAAGGCTCTGCTCAATCGACATCTTAATAGAGGGGACTTCCCTGATCACCTACCACATTCCCTCACCTCTTCATCTTCTTTTGTTATTCTCCAAAGCATTTACCACCGCTTGACACTCCACATATTGACTTATTTATTCATCTCTCTCCCCCACTAGAATGGAAAGTACGTAAGGGCAAGAACTTTGTTCTCTTCCTACTTCCTAGAACAGTGCCTTCAACTTAGAAGGTGTTATACAAATATTTGCTGAAAATGAATGTATGACTTCTTTGCCCTTTCACACTACCCTCTAGTCACACCAGAGGCTGCCCCTCCAGAGCACAAGTTCAAGCCCTGGGCCTTTTGTACCTGTCCCCAATACCTGGGCTGTCCTTTCCTCATTCCGGCAAAATCCTCTTCCCCCAAGCCCAGCTCAAACGCTGTCTCCTCGGTCAGGCCTTCCTCAATTTCTCCTCTATATTCCTGCTGCACTTGATTCTTTTATCATAATTAACCCACTTATACTCACTACATGTTTCTCTTCCTAGACAACTGTAAGTTGCTACTGAACAAAGACTTCTACTCACCTCCGTATCCCCGTGCCCTAACAACAAACCTATAAGGCTCTCGGTGTTTACTGAAACAATTCATTTTCTGAGTCTCTACCAATTCTAGGGAGTGCGTAGTATAGTCTCCTCCTCATTATCAGTGAGCCTGGCATCTGTGGGAGGGCCTTACAGCAGAGGAAGTCACCAATGGACCATAACTAAGGTCCTGAGACTGCAATGGCAGACAGCATGGTGAAGTTAGCCCACTGCATGCAGAAGACCCACAGAGGAGTCAGCATATGCAATGGACTACACTTGGTATAACATGTGAACAATCAAGGTTTACAAACGTGTTCTCATGCACTTGTAAGGATCTTCTAGCCCACGCGGAACAGACAGAACACACACAAAGGAGCCTGGAGGAAGTGAGTAGGCCGGCAGCTGCGCCCTAACGTCTTAAGAGGTAACATTTCTGTGACTACAGTTTAAACACATCAGATAATTTGCCTCCTTTCTAGACACCCTGGTTATCACAGGACAGGCCAAGCCTCTCAAGTTTTAAAGCTAAAGTACACGGAAGATCTGTGAATAGGGCTGAAGATATTTAAGAGCTAGTACCTGCATTAAGCAACCAGGTTATAGAATGAAAATTTATCTTGAAATTCCAGTCTCTCCCTCTCTCTCTCGCCTCCTATCCCCTATCTTCCCACCTCCATCTCTATTCCCTCTCCCCTACTCCCTGTTTTATGTATATACGTGCATCATTTTATATATACACGGAATATTTACTGTCTGTTAATAAAGTGCACACTCCTCAGGCTAAATTTAGAAAGAGGACAAAATGAACACTTTCACATGGGCGTCAGTGGTGTTCCAAAGACAAAAGATTCCTCAGTCTTAAAACATGGCAAACACCATGTTCCTTCTGATAGTTAGATGCTAGAAAAAGGCAAGTGGATCCTTAAAATTCACACGCTATTAAGACCTACTATCAACAGAGTAGATCTTAAAGCGGAAACAAGAAAACACCAGCCTTTTAAGTTCTTCCTGTCTGAAGATAAGAGTAAGAGGTGGTAGTGTTCTTCCTCACTTGCACCCGAAGGGTAAAAGCAGCAAAAATATCTTAAACACATATATGATGAGGAAGTCACTCTACCTGGTCCACTCTGTTTTGTTTTGCTTCTAGGGATCTGTCTCACTCTGAACCTTTGCTTTTTGTTTTCTCTTTTATGTACGCTAAGAACCTGAGAGTCTAAACCTTTTCTTCCACCTCTCAACCAATAAACAGGACAAAAGAACATTTTTATGTTTTCATGTATTTTCCATTCAAATTTTTAAAAAAGAGATAAGTAAGCTAGCTCAGTTCATATTTCTCACAAAGATCACTTTCCAAACTAAACTAAATTGTTTGTGACCATAAACAGGAAAAACACCGTACTCTATTAGCACCGTCTGACATTTCCACCTTAATGTTACCAAACACAACTTGACACTAATGTCAGAACTATTAAAAATGTTAAAAATCCCCAACCCCACTCAAAATGCATACCAAAGTTCAGGTAAAGGAAAAACAAAAACAAACACAAAAGCAACTCACCGTTATCTTTATGTTCTTTCAGAAACCCATTAACAGCACACTGGAATTTAAAACTAGTGTCGTCATCTGACACCTGATGCCCAATTGTACACATTTTTAAATAAGGAAGAGTTTCTGGTAAGTCCTACAAGGCAAAACCATGAAAATATGTATTATTTCCTTTGTAGGGAAAGAATAAAAAATTAATTAGAGAAGGCAGAATATAAACCAGGAGAGTACATTAAACTTTGTATGTCAGTCATTCTGATGAGAGCCATTTTTTCCAAAGCTGCTTTAACCAGTAATTATCACTTGATTTTCATTAAAACTGCAGAACGGACAGTTACCAGGCATGCAAAAGGAAAAGCAAATCTATGTGAATGAATGCACATGTAACTCAAAATGATATAAACAGTTCTACCTACATTTATGTTCTATCTTACATTTCAAGGGCCATAAAGCGGCTGTGATTTAAGGAGAGTAGTAGAATAGAGTCAGAAGAACTTGGATTCGAATTAGGAAACAGAGGCAATTTCAGGCATTGTTGAGAACTGGTATTCTTGAGGTGGGAGAAAGTAGACTATCAATAGAAGACAGAAAAGGATAAGTGAAAATTCTCTAGTTCTGAATTTAAATGGAAAGTAGCAGGAGGAACCTATGACATATTTTAAAAATATTAAAAACAAACGTACATATTTCCTAGCTCTGACCACTGAAAAAGTCTAGAAACAACTGATGTCATGTCAAAAGGACTCAGGAGTCACCGAGAAGCTCCAACTGGCCAAAGATAGGGCCTCAGTTAGAATAATAACTGTAACGGAGTCCACGGTGATAGGAATAAATAAAATTTTACAAAACTGGTCAACACTGGAGGATATTTGTGAATCAACTCATTATTTTGAAAACTGTTAAGTAAAAGAAGAGAATCATGCCTCTACAACTGAGCAACCAAACAGCTGATGAGGGGAATCTTCTCCTCGTACAAATATACCCAGCTAATAAGTGAAAAAAGGAACAACAGAATTCACCATTCTTTGAAGCCTCAACTGAATTAATGGATGTAGGCATGAATCATCAGTGACTGCTAATACCACAGAAAGACACAACTATATACGTCTCCATGGAAGAACACATCATCACCCGTGAAACTGTCTTGCCAAAACAAAACATGCAAGCTTCATTCAGATCAACTACCGATTTACAGGAAATAAAAGGACTGAAGAATATGTTACCAACACATGGAATGTAATCATCGGCATCTAGATGGGACAAATTACCTGGTTTCTTTAAAAACAAAATTCAAGGAGGAAAAAAAAAGTGAGAGAGACATGGAGGGAGAACCTATAGATTAAACAAGACTTCAGAGACCTAACAATCCACGGCAAAGTGTGGACCTTATTTGGATCTAATTCAAAATTCTTATAGACAATTTTTTATGACGTTTAGGAGACAACTGCAAATTTGAGCACTCCCTGGGTATTTAATATTAAAAAATGATATTAAGGAATAAAAGTCCTATATTTTAAATGCACGTACCAAAAACGTACAGGTGTAATTTACATGTTGTCTCGGAGCTGCTTCAAGATAATACGGAATGGGGTGAAACAGGTGGGGGTATAGATAAAACATGACAGCCATCAGTTGGTAAATAAGAAAGCTGGATGAGTTCATGGGTATACAAGGAACACTCACAGTAGTTTTATACTTTTGTATATGCTTAAAATTTGTGATAATTGTTTAAAAACAAGACGACACTGTAGAAAACAGTTTGGCACTTTCTCACAGGTTAAGCGTAGAGCTTAGTATTTGGCAGTAGGCTATGATCCAACAACTCTGCTACTACCTACGCTGCACATCTAACAGAACTGAAAGCAGGGATTTGAACAAATATCTGTACACCAATGATCATAGCAGCATGATTCACAATACCTACAAGGTGGAAAACAACCAAGTGTCAATCAACCGTTGAATAACAAACTATGGTCTATATACACACAATGGGATTTTCTAAGCCAAAAAAGAAATGGCATTTCGTTACGTGCTATAACATGGATGAACCTTGAAAACACGATGTTTAGTGCAATAAGCCAGACACAGAAGGACAAATACTGCAGATTCCACTTACACGAGGTACCTAGAATAGGCCAATTCACAGAGACAGAAAATAGAATAGAGGTTACCAAGGGTTGGTGGGAGGGAAAATGGGGTTGTTACTGTTTGATGGTTACAGAGTTTTTGTTGAGGACGATGAAAAAGTTTTGGTTCTAGACAGCGGTGATGGTTACACAACACTGTGACTGTACTTAATGCCACTGAACTGCATATTTATAAACGGTTAAAAGAAATATGATTTCTCTATATTTTACCACAATAAAAAAAAAAGCAATAACAGAGCTGAAATTTCAATTCTTCCTTTTCCGAGAGTCAGTTTCATCGTCTGGAAAATTAGTAATTGTAGTTGTCTATCCTCTGAGCTTAGTGCAGGGTAAGCACTCAGTAGGAGATATCAGTACTACTTCCACTTCAAGAGCAAAGGATTGCTGTGAAGATTAACTAAGTCAATGGATATGAAAGAACTTTCTAAATGGCAAACTGCTCTACAAATATTAAAAGACATTAGGTGTTACTGTCTCCCAAGGCCATGGAACAGGTCAGAAGGAGGATAATTCTTTTGCACTGGAATGTCCTACATGGGCCAAGAGAATAGATGGGTTTCTGTACTATATCAGAAGGCATCAGGAAAAGGAAGCATAAAACTTAGAGAACAATTGTCTTTTACACTGATGCTTAAACATGCTCAGGCAACTGCTTAACATAAGTGCTAAAGACATAATGGACATACCTTTCTTTCTTTTTAGGATACTACTGTAACTGCTAAAAGTTTACTTCATTTTCAAAATGTAGAACATGGAAGCTTATAGAATTTCTTAAGCATATCTAGAGCCTACTGCCAAATACTATAGTTCAATTCATATCTTTCATCTCATTTTGAAACAGCAATTACAAATGTGTATTGAAGGAAACCACTAGCTTCCCTTTTTGAACCCACGAGAGAAGGCCAGGACTCACCTTAGCATAAGATGATAACTACTGAACTACTATGAATTATTACAGTATCAGAAAGAAGGTCATTTTCAATTACGCCTTCCATTTACCTCTGGCTTGTAAGAGCGGCGAGTATTTGCTAAGTCAATAATCAGCCCAAGTTCTTCATTCTGTCCTTGGATTTTGTTAAGAGATCCAAGGGGGAGAAACGTTCTTCTGGAGCAAGATTCTTTTCAAAACTCTGTCAGAAAGAATAAAATAAGGAAGAACATATGTTTAAAATCCTTTACTATATTATCCATTTATTCAAACCCTGGGATGCTAACATATGAGATTCAAAGTAAAGTTTCCTCCTCTGTAGCTTACAAGCGATATTACAATCCTTTCTTCCAGAGAGATTAGACGGAAGAAAATAAGCTCACTTCTATATAGTTATTTCTATGTTTGTTTATTTCATGTTGGTCTCCTAACCTGACTCGAAACTCCCAGAAGGCAGGGACCACATCAATTTTGCCTACCACTGTATTGCCAGCTCCAAGCGGAGTGCCTGAAAATAGACACAGAAATAAATACTTCTTGAATATCTACATATAGGAAGGATGGCTTTCACTGCTAAATATTCTTTCATGTATTTGGCTTATACATGTACCCTGTTCCACTGATCTCTTTGGTTATTCAAGTGTCAGCAACACACACTTTTTTTCTTAATTAGTAGACTAGTTTTAGAGCAGTTTGAGATTCACAGCAAAACTGAGCAAAATGTACACAGTTCCCACTTATACCCTCTCTCCTTCATCCCACACAGCCTTCCCCATTACCAACATGCCATACCAGTGTGCTTCATTTGTTAGAATTCATGAACCAACACTGACACATCGTTATCAATCAAAGTCCACAGTTTATTGCATTCATGGTACAAGTAACCGACTATTTCTTTATTTCTAGTATAGTCATCCCCAAACATTTACATACTGAGATACATATTACTTTCTTATAAATTACTTTATTCTTTATTTATAGTTAGGGCATTGCATTGTTTTTTTTTTTGTTTTTTAATTAAGTACAAAAGTTGGTTGTATTTGTCTATGAATCCCATTTCTGGATAGTAAAAGAGGTATTAAAAAGTATTTGCTATAAAACGGGAAAATGGAGTACGACGGGGTTGAGAGCCAGGGCTCTATATGGTGAATTCAGATTTCTGGAAGAATATGGTATTAACTTTTGCTCACCTTTTTTAAAGGAACTTTGAAAGCAATGAAACGAGTCCCAGGCATCCGCTGTTCAACTGGGAGATAGTCTTTCCACCTGTTAATATATTTTTTGTTAGGCAAATTTTATGTTAGGCTGTCTCCCTGCACAGGATGAATGCGCCTTGAAAATGGAAATCATATCCCTCTACATCGGCTCCCAGGTGGTCCCAGCGTCCCGACCCCGACCCCGGCCGCGCGCGACACACTTTCCACAAACTGACACACACGGAACCCGCGCGACGGTCGGGTCGCGCGGGCTTCCCCGCCGGGTCGCCTGGACGCCGGTCCCCCGCAAGCCGAGCGCACGAAAGGGCGCCCCAAAGGCGCCGGCCCAAGGCGCCCGCTGCGCTTTCCCTTTGGAAGGTGGGCTGCGGGGCCCAAGCGTAAACCCTGAGACAAGGAACACGCGCACCACGCCGCCACGGGGGACGACAGGCCGGGCGCCCACCTAGCCGGACACCCTGCATTTCTGGAATCACCGGACGCCTGTGTAAATTTCCGTCTGGCCTGTCATTTTCCAAAGGCCACTCAAGATCAGGGGACAGAACGCCTCCTCTCCAAGTGTCCTGCCAGCCCACCCACTCAAGATCAGAGGGACAAAATGCCTGACTAAAACAAAACAAAACAGAAACACAAAAAAACTGGAGAGAGGGAGGAAAGGGTGCCCTGAAAAATTAAAAAAAATTAAAAACACTAAGCACGTTGACAGCGCTAAGAATAAACTACCAGGAAAAAGAAACCCTACATGTCAGATCCTAAAGTACAGAAGGGCAAGCCCGCCGACATTCCAGGCCCGGGGGGACCGGGGGGACCGGGGTCCCCAGCCCTGCAGAGCCAACCGCAGACCGGCTCGGGCGCCCCTCGGAAGCGCGGGGTCCCCGCGGCCGAGTCTGTGCCCCCCGGCCGGCGCCGGCTCCCCTCTGCCCACCCTGCGCGCGGGGGC
>NW_021700705.1:0-10019 GCF_005190385.1 Monodon monoceros
ATACCCTGAGAAAACCATAATTCAAAAAGAGTCATGTACCAAAATGTTCATTGCAGGTCTATTTACAATAACCAGGACATGGAAGCAACCTAAGTGTCCATCAACAGATGAATGGATAAAGAAGATGTGGCATATATATACAATGGAATATTACTCAGCCATAAAAAGAAATGAAATTGAGTTATTTGTAGTGCAGTAGATGGACCTAGAGTCTGTCATACGGAGTGAAGTAAGTCAGAAAGAGAAAAACAAATACCGTATGCACACATATATGTATGGAATCTTAAAAAAAAAAAAAAAAAGGTCATGAAGTACCTAGGGGTTAGATGGGAATAAAGACACAGACCTACTACAGCATGGACTTGAGGATATGGGGAGGGGGAAGGGTAAGCTGTGACAAAGTGAGAGAGTGGCATGGACATATATACAATACCAAACGTAAAATAGATAGCTAGTGGGAAGCAGCCACAGAGCACAGGGAGATCAGCTTGGTGCTTTGTGACCACCTACAGGGGTGGGATAGGGAGGGTGGGAGGGAGGGAGACACAGGAGGTAAGAGATATGGGAACATATGTATATTTATAACTGATTCACTGTGTTATAAAGCAGAAACTAACACTCCATTGTAAAGCAGTTGTACTCTAATAAAGATGTTAAAAAAGAAAAGACACTTCCCAACTCCTTTTATAAAGCCAGCATTACTCTGATACTAAAACGAAGAAAATCACAAGATAACAACAGACCAATATCTCCTACAAATATGGGTGTAAAAACCCTCAATAAAATTATAGCAACTGCTATCCATCAACATATAAAAAAAAATATCACCATGACCAAGTGGGATTTATTCCATGAATGCAAGGTTGGTTCAACATCCAAAAATTAATTAATGTAATACATCATATCAGAATTTAATAAGTGAAAAGCATATGCTCACCTCATTAGACACAGAAAAAGCATTTGGCAAGATCAACACTTTTCATCATAAAATCATTCATCAAACTATGAATTGAAAGGAACTTCCTCCACATGTGAAAGAACATCTATGAAAAAACCCACATCTAACATCATACTTAATGGTAAAAGAAAGGATGCTGTCTTCCTTAATCAGGAAAAAATAAGGATATTTGTTCTCATTACCTCTATCCATCATTATAAGAGACCTTCCAGCCAGGGCAATTAGGCAAGGAAAACAAATAAAAGCCATATCCATTGGGAAGAAAAAGAAGTAAAATTATCTGTATTTGAAGATGACATGATCTTATATATAAACAATTCCATGGAATCCACTAAAAAATAAACTGACAAATTCAGCAAGATTTCAGGATACAATATCAGTTAAAAACTTCATTGTATTTTTATACAAAAAAAAAAAAAGATATGGTTACATCTGACTGATAGATACTTGCCCTTTCAGCATGCCTACATCCTATAAATCTTTTCATGTAATTCCTTTCTCTCACTCTGCCAAATGGGCCTTCTTGATTTTCAGGGATATTTTATTTCTAAGGCAACCTTAAACCTTTGGAAAGTCCAATGGTATCTCAATATTTCAACAATGTGAAAATATTCTTTTCAGTCTTCTTATAGCACTTAGGAAGCCTATCCTTTGAGATAAGTACCCTTAGTATTATCCACCATCTCTTGGGACTCCAATAAACTCTTTTTTTTTTTGCAGTATGCGGGCCTCTCAGTGTTGTGACCTCTCCCGTTGAGAAGCACAGGCTCCAGACGCGCAGGCCCAGCGGCCATGGCTCACGGGCCCAGCCGCTCCGCAGCATGTGGGATCTTCCCGGACCGGGACACGAAACCGTGTCCCCTGCATCGGCAGGCGGACTCTCAACCACTGCACCACCAGGGAAGCCCTCCAACAAACTCTTTTTAAGGTCCATGAGTTCTAGAATTCTGACTTTGTTCCTTCTGAATTTTTGCATCACTTACAATATCTAGCCATATTGCATGACTGACTTGAATTATGGTAGTTGAACTCCCCCTAATCTTTTTCCTTGAGCTGAATTTGCCCTATTTTACTGTCTACACTCATGTTCTCCATATTTCCATCTGTGAAAGAACAGCCTCCAATTGTGTATTTCTATTAGATATTCAGTTTCTACCCCACCGTCATTTTTCCGCTTGGAATCTCAGCCTGGCTTTCCCACTCTTCCATGCCCCTTTACCCCTCAAGCCCAGGACTACTATACGGCTGTGCAGACTATTTTCTTTTACAAGGGAGCCTGGAAGACGGCAATCAGAGACTAAAATCCAGCATGAACTTTGGTGTAGAGCTGCACCAACGAGCGGGAAAAAAGCGCACTTTTCCTATTTCTTCCTCCCAGAGTTGGTGCTATTTTGTAATTTGAGGGCTCAGAGTGACCCCTTTCTTCAATATGTGGAAAGCCTGTAAATGTGGTCCTGCCAAAGTCTAACTTAGTTGCTTACCTGGGCATGCTTGTATATTGCATCTGGATACCTGAGTAGCATCTCCTAGGCAGGGGCGACCACTTTTGGATGGTACTGGATTGTTACACTGTCGTTTTCGAGTCTTTTCACCTCCTCCACAAGAGGTAGAACACCAGCTCCAACTATGCCAGTTTCCCCAACTTCCATCCACTATGAACAAGAATAGAATGGTCGATATTAACAAATAGGTTTTAAAACCTACATTTAGGGTAACTCTGCCTATACAACTTCCATTTTAAGATCTGAAATGATGGGCTACTACAATGAGCACTAAAGAAATGCTTTACTTGTTCTACTGCCAGGAGTTGGGAAGCTCACCAGGACATATGTCAGTGTTGCATCTCTGGATCTGGGAGTCTGGGCCCCCACAAGCTCTTCCTCCATTGGAGGGACGAGGGTTATCACATGTGCGGTACCGCCGCATCTGCCCCCCATTACACGTCCGGCTGCACATTCCCCAGCCACTCCAAGGACTCCAGTTACCATGAGCTACAACACAGAATCATTGGAGAAGTGCTAAAGAATGACATTCATCCTAAAAATATGGAAAGACTCTCTCCAGGAACTGAAAAGAAACACACAAATCTATAAATAAGCAAATTCCAAAGGCAGGTGGTTTGGTTGTTGGTTTGACTAGAAACAGAATACATTCCAGTGACTGTGCAATTCCACTTAACCTACATTTACTGAGTGTTAGAGTTTTCCAGGAGCTGGAGGATAGGAATGAGAAAAGATCTCTGAGGAGTCAAGCTATAACGTTCAGGATACAGTGAATTCAAATACTGCTATGGTCTAAAATTCTAGCTTGGTGACTAAATTAAGGCAGAGAGCCACCTGTCTGCCTCCATAAAAGAATCAACATCATTACCAGTTAGTGTGGAAGGGTGCCCTCGTCCCTGCCCTCTGCAGCTGGTCCTGTAGAGCACGTGAAACAGGACATAGCCCCTGCCCATATAAATCAGTGGCATCTATGGTATTAGACAAAACAGCAACCATGCAACATTTTGATATCCTAAACCAGAGGAAGACAAATCAAGTAACAGACTATTTTATAACTTTACTGACTTGAGTCCATAATGAAACTTAAGAAAGTATAATGTTGACTCACTATTTCCAACACTCACTTGGACAAGAGTCACTATTGCAAAAATCACTCTGCACATCACTCCCTTCACACTTGTTGCCTCCATACTGGGGAACAGGATCAGAGCAGTCCCTTGTTCGTTGTCTGGCACCTCCTCCACAGGACACAGTGCAGGTACTCCAACTGGTCCAAGTGGCCCACTTGCCATCAACTGGGTTAAAGAAAAACATATGTGCTCTGTTACTACTTAAAAATGACCAAGTTAACCTCTGGGCATTGATAGGTTGAGTGATGTTCTTATTGACCATGATTCTTATTGAAATACTCCCTGGATCAGAGATAGGTGTTATTTTATTAAGGGTACGCACATTGTATTTATCTTACCTGGACAGTGTCTTTCATGGCAAACTTGCATCTGTGTTTCTGCTCCATCACAGTAGGATCCATCAAACGATGGTGGTGGGTTATTGCACAGTCTTATTCTTGTTTGGGTACCCTTCCCACAACTTATGCTGCATGTACCCCAAGGCTGCCAAGTACTCCATGCTCCATGAACTGCAAACATCCCAAGAGACAGAGTTTCAAGTCACAGAACCATGTTTGTTAAAAAAACAAAATTATACAAATAAATAACTCAGTAATGAGTTAAATTAGCCCAGAATCTAAAATAATTGAAATTGAACCAAAGGAAAAGTAACAAATGATGTTCTTCCTTTCCCATCTGGTTAGATTTTCATGAGAATTAGTGTCTATCAGGAAATTCAGAAGGCTACCTAGAGCCAAAATAAATGCTTTAAATTATTCAAAAGGGCTATTTTATTCTTTTTTTTTTTTTTTTTTTTTGCGGTACGCGGGCCTCTCACTGTTGTGGCCTCTCCCGTTGCGGAGCACAGGCTCCGGACGTGCAGGCTCAGCGGCCATGGCTCACGGGCCCAGCCGCTCTGCGGCATGTGGGATCTTCCCGCGCCGGGGCACGAACCCGTGTCTCCTGCATCGGCAGGCGGACTCTCAAACACTGCACCACCAGGGAAGCCCAAAGGGGCTATTTTATTAAAATTAAGGCAAGACAAGGGGAAGATGGTGGAAGAGTAAGACGCGGAGATCACTTTCCTCCCCACAGATACACCAGAAATACATCTACACGTGGAAGAACTCCTACAGACACCAACTGAATGTTGGCAGAAGACCTCAGACCTCCCAAAAGGCAAGAAACTCCCCACGTACCTGGGTAGGGCAAAAGAAAAAAGAAAAAACAGAGACAAAAGGATAGGGACGGGATCTGCACCAGTGGGAGGGAGCCGTGAAGGAGGAAAGGTTTCCACACACTAGGAAGCCCCTTCGTGGGCAGAGACTACGGATGGCGGAGGCGGGAAGCTTCGGAGCCGCGGAGGAAAGTGCAGCAACAGGGGTGCGGAGGGCAAAGCAGAGAGATTCCCACACAGAGGATCCGTGCCGACCAGCACTCACCAGCCCGAGAGGCTTGTCTGCTCACCCGCCGGGGCAGGCGGGGCTGGAAGTTGAAGCTCGGGCTTCGGTCGGGAGCGCCGGGAGAGGACTGGGGTTGGCAGCGTGAACACAGCCTGAAGGGGATAGTGCACCACAGATAGCCGGGAGGGAGTCAGGGAAAAAGTCTGGACCTGCTGAAGAGGCAAGAGACTTTTTCTTCCCTCTTTGTTTCCTGGTGCGCGAGGAGAGGGGATTAAGAGCGCTGCTTAAAGGAGCTCCAGAGACGGGCGCGAGCCACGGCTAAAAGCGCAGACCCCAGAGACAGGCATGAGACGCTAAGGCTGCTGCTGCCGCCACCAAGAAGCCTGTGTGCGAGCACAGGTCACTATCCACACCCCCCTTCCGGGGAGCCTGTGCAGCCGCCACTGCCAGGGTCCCGTGATGCAGGGACAACTTCCCCAGGAGAATGCACGGCGCGCCTCAGGCTGGTGCAACGTCACGCCGGCCGCTGCCGCCGCAGGCTCGCCCCGCACTCATGCCCCTCCCTCCCCCCAGCCTGAGTGAGCCAGAGCCCCTGAATCAGCTGCTCCTTTAACCCCGTCCTGTCTGAGCGAAGAACAGACGCCCTCCGGCGACCTACACACAGAGGCGGGGCCCAATCCAAAGCTGAATCCCCGGAGCTGTGCAAACAAAGAAGAGAAAGGGAAATCTCTCCCAGCAGCCTCAGAAGCAGCAGATTAAATCTCCACAATCAACTTGATGTACCCTGCATCTGTGGAATACATGAATAGAAAACGAATCATCCCAAATAGAGGAGGTGGACTTTGAGAGCAAGATTTATGATTTTTTTCCCCTTTTCCTCTTTTTGTGAGTGTGTATGTGTATGCTTCTGTGTGAGATTTTGTCTGTATAGCTTTGCTTCCACCATTTGTCCTAGGGTTCTATCCGTCCATTCTTTTTTGTTTTCTTAATAATTTTTTATTTTAATAACATTATTTTATCTTACTTTATCTAATTTTATTTTATATTCTTTCTTTTTTCCTTCCTTCCCTCCTTCCTGCCTCCCTCACTCCTTTCTTCCTTCCTTCCTTCCTTCCTTCCTTTCTTTCTTCTAGTAATTCTTTCTTTCTACTTTTTCTCCCTTTTATTCTGAGCCATGTGGATGAAAGGCTCTTGGTGCTGCAGCCAGGAGTCAGTGTTGTGCCGCTGAGGTGGGAGAGCCAACTTCAGGACACTGGTCCACAAGAGACCTCCCAGCTCCACATAATATCAAACGGCAAAAATCTCCTAGAGATCTCCATCTCAACACCAGCAACCAGCTCCACTCAACGACCAGCAAGCTACAGTGCTGGACACCCTATGCCAAACAACTAGCAAGACAGGAACACAACCCCACCTATTAGCAGAGAGCCTGCCTAAAATCATAATAAGGCCACAGACACCCCAAAACACACCACCAGACGTGGACCTGCCCACCAGAAAGACAAGATCCAGCCTCATCCACCAGAACACAGGCACTAGTCCCCTCCACCAGGAAGCCTACACAACCCACTGAACCAACCTTAGCCACTGGGGACAGACACCAAAAACAACGGGAACTATGAACCTGCAGCATGCAAAAAGGAGACCCCAAACACAGTAAGATAAGCAAAATGAGAAGACAGAAAAACACACAGCAGATGAAGGATCAAGATAAAAACCCACCAGACCAAACAAATGAAGAGGAAATAGGCAGTCTACCTGAAAAAGAATTCAGAATAATGATAGTATAGATGATCCAAAATCTTGGCAATAGAATAGACAAAATGCAAGAAACATTTAACAGGGACCTAGAGGAACTAAAGATGACACAAGCAACGATGAACAACACAATAAATGTAATTAAAAATACTCTAGATGGGATCAATAGCAGAATAACTGAGGTAGAAGAATGGATAAGTGACCTACAGAATAAAATAGTGGAAATAACTACTGCAGAGCGGAATAAAGAAAAAAGAATGAAAAGAACTGAGGACAGTCTCAGAGACCTCTGGGACAACATTAAACGCACCAACATTCGAATTATAGGGGTTCCAGAAGAAGAAGAGAAAAAGAAAGGGACTGAGAAAATATTTGAAGAGGTTATAGTGGAAAACTCCCCTAATATGGGAAAGGAAATAGTTAATCAAGTCCAGGAAGCACAGAGAGTCCCATACAGGATAAATCCAAGGAGAAATATGCCAAGACACATATTAATCAAACTGTCAAAAATTGAATACAAAGAAAACATATGAAAAGCAGCAAGGGAAAAACAACAAATAACACACAAGGGAATCCCCATAAGGTTAACCGCTGATCTTTCAGCAGAAACTCTGCAAGCCAGAAGGGACTGGCAGAACATATTTAAAGTGATGAAGGAGAAAAACCGTCAACCAAGATTACTGTACCCAGCAAGGATCTCATTCAGATTTAATGGAGAAATTAAAACCTTTACAGACAAGCAAAAGCTGAGAGAGTTCAGCACCGTGAAACCAGCTTTACAACAAAGGCTAAAGGAACTTCTCTAGGCAAGAAACACAAGAGAAGGAAAAGACCTACAATAACAAACCCAAAACCATTAAGAAAATGGGAATAGGAACATACATATCGATAATTACCTTAAATGTAAAAGAACTAAATACTCCCACCAAAAGATACAGATTGGCTGAATGGATACAAAAACAAGACCAATATATATGTTGTCTATAAGAGACCCACTTCAGACCTAGAGACACATACAGACTAAAAGTAAGGGGATGGAAAAAGATATTTCATGCAAATGGAAACCAAAAGAAAGCTGGAGTAGCAATTCTCATATCAGACAAAATAGACTTTACAATAAAGACTATTAGAAGAGACAAAGAAGGACACTACATAATGACCAAGGGATCGATCCAAGAAGAAGATATAACAATTGTAAATATTTATGCACGCAACATAGAAGCACCTCAATACATAAGGCAAATACTAACAGCCATAAAAGGGGAAATCGACAGTAACACATTCATAGTAGGGGACTTTAACACCCCACTTTCACCAATGGACAGATTATCCAAAAATGAAAATAAATAAGGAAACACAAGCTTTAAATGATACATTAAACAAGATGGACTTAATATTTATAGGACATTCCATCCCAAAACAACAGAATACACATTTTTCTCAAGTGCTCATGGAACATTCTCCACGATAGATCATATCTTGGGTCACAAATCAAGCCTTGGTAAATTTAAGAAAATTGAAATTTTATCAAGTATCTTTTCCGACCACAACGCTATGAGACTATATATCAATTACAGGAAAAGACCTGTAAAAAATACAAACACATGGAGGCTAAACAATACACTACTTAATAACGATGTGATCACTGAAGAAATCAGAGGAAATAAAAAAATACCTAGAAACAAATGACAGTGGAGACACGACGACCCAAAACCTATGGGATGCCGCAGAAGCAGTTCTAAGAGAGAAGTTTATAGCGATAGAAGCCTACGTTAAGAAACAGGAAACATCTCGAATAAACAACCTAACCTTGCACCTAAAGCAATTAGAGAAAGAAGAACAAAAAACCTGCAAATTTAGCAGAAGGAAAGAAATCATAAAAATCAGATCAGAAATAAATGAAAAAGAAATGAAGGAAACGATAGCAAAGATCAATAAAACTAAAAGCTGGTTCTATGAGAAGATAAACAAAATTGATAAACCATTAGTCAGACTCATCAAGAAAAAAAGGGAGAAGACTCAATAGAATTAGAAATGAAAAAGGAGAAGTAACAACTGACACTGCAGAAATACAAAAGATCATGAGAGATTACTACAAGCAACTCTATGCCAATAAAATGGACAACCTGGAAGAAATGGACAAATTCTTAGAAATGCACAACCTGCCAACAGTGAACCAGGAAGAAATAGAAAATATGAACAGACCAATCACAAGCACTGAAATTGAAACGGTGATTAAAAATCTTCCAACAAACAAAAGCCCAGGACCAGATGGCTTCACAGGCAAATTCTATCGAACATTTAGAGAAGAGCTAACACCTATCCTTCTGAAACTCTTCCAAAATATAGCAGAGGGAGGAACACTCTCAAACTCAGTCTACGAGGCCACCATCACCTTGATACCAAAACCAGACAAGGATGTCACAATGGAAGAAAACTACAGGCCAATATCACTGATGAACATAGATGCAAAAATCCTCAACAAAATACTAGCAAACAGAATCCAACAGCACATTAAAAGGATCATACACCATGATCAAGTGGGGTTTATTCCAGGAATGCAAGGATTCTTCAATATACGCAAATCAATCAACGTGATACACCATATTAACAAATTGAAGGAGAAAAACCATATGATCATCTCAATAGATGCAGGGAAAGCTTTCGACAAAATTCAACACCCATTTATTATAGAAACCCTCCAGGAAGTAGGCATAGAGGGAACTTTCCTCAACATAATAAAGGCCATATATGACAAACCCACAGCCAACATCGTCCTCAATGGTGAAAAACTGAAAGCATTTCCACTAAGATCAGGAACAAGACAAGGTTGCCCACTCTCACCACTCTTATTCAACATAGTTTTGGAAGTTTTAGCCACAGCAATCAGAGAAGAAAAGGAAATAAAAGGAATCCAAATCGGAAAAGAAGAAATAAAGTTTTCACTGTTTGCAGACGACATGATACTCTACATAGAGAATCCTAAAGATGCTACCAGAAAACTACTAGAGCTAATCAATGAATTTGGTAAAATATCAGGATACAAAATTAATGCACAGAAATCTCTGGCATTCCTATACACTAATGATGAAAAATCTGAAAGTGAAATCAAGAAAACACTCCCATTTACCACTGCAACAAAAAGAATAAAATATCTAGGAATAAACCTACCTAAGGAGACAGAAGACCTGTATGCAGAAAATTATAAGACACTGATGAAAGAAATTAAAGATGATACAAATAGATGGAGAGATATACCATGTTCTTGGATTGGAAGAATCAACATTGT
>NW_021700706.1:0-1178 GCF_005190385.1 Monodon monoceros
TCGTGTTAGGGTACGGGTTAGTGTTAGCGTACGGGTTAGGATTAGGGGACAGGTTAGGGTAAGGCTTCAGATAAGGGTTAGGGTCAGGGTTAGGGTTAGGGTTAGGGGACGGGGACGAGGACGGGGACGGTTTAGGGTACTAGTTAGGGAACGATAACGGTTTAGAATGAGCATACGTGTTAGGGCACAGGTTAGTGTTAGAGTACGGGTTAGGATTAGGGGACGTGTTAGGGTAAGGCTTCGGTTAATGGTTAGGGTTAGGTTTAGGTTTAGGGTTAGGGGATGGGGCCGGTTTAGGGTACAGGTTAGGGTACGACAACGGTTTAGGGGGAGCGTACGTGATAGGGCAGGGTTTAGTGTTAGCGTACGGTTAGGATTAGGGGACAGGTTAGGGTAAGGCTTCGGGTAAGGGTTAGGGTTAGGGTTAGGGGACGGGGACGGGTACGGTTTAGGGTACAAGTTAGGGTATGACAGCGGTTTTGTTTGAGCGTACGTTTTAGGGTATGGGTTAGTGTTAGCGTACGGGTTAGGATTAGGGGACGGGTTAGGGTAAGGCTTCTGGTAAGAGTTAGGGTTAGGGTTAGGGGATGGGGACGGGGACTGTTTAGGGTACAGAATAGGGTACGACAACGGTTTAGGGTGAGAGTACGTGTTAGGGTACGTGTTAGTGTTAGCGTACGTGTTAGGAATAGGGGACGGGTTAGGGTAAGGCTTTGGGTATGGGTTAGGGTTAGGGTTAGTGTTAGGGTTAGGGGCAGGGAAGGTTTAGGGTACAGGTTAGGGTACAAGAACGGTTTAGGGTGAGCGTACGTGTTAGGGTACGGGTTAGTGTTAGCGTATGGGTTAAGATTAGGGGACGGGTTAGGGTAAGGCTTCGGGTAAGGATTAGGGGAGGGGGCTGGTCTAGGGTACAGGTTAGGGTACGACAACGGTTTAGGGTGAGCGTACGTGTTAGGGCACGTGTTAGTGTTAGCGTACGTGTTTGGATTAGGGGACGGGTTAGGGTAAGGCTTCGGGTAAATGTTAGGGTTAGGGTTAAGGTTAGGGTTAGGGTTAGGGGACTGGGACAGTTTAGGGTACAGGTTAGGATACGATAATGGTTTAGGGTGAGCGTACATGTTAGGGTACGGGTTAGTGTTAGCGTACGGGTTCAGATAAGGGGACGGGTTAGGGTAAGG
>NW_021700707.1:0-2360 GCF_005190385.1 Monodon monoceros
TATTTTAAAGGAAGTACACGTCTGAGGACTCCTAGGCCTCTCGGGTAGGCCTCGTTTTCCCTCCAAGTTCACTGAGTACCTCCAGAACATTGTGGGCCGGCTGAGCAACTTCGAGGCCCATTGGTGGATCACTCGGAGGCCCTCTGTGTGTCCCAGTGATGGGCAACACACTGTACGATCCTTGAGGAGAGCTACATTTCCAGAGTCCTCGAACGGCCTCAGGACAACATTGCTGGTGAGTCCGAAGTGCCCAGGAAGATTTTGTCATGGCCCTTGTGTGAGCTGCTATGAGAGAACACTGTGCTTGTAATACTTCGAGGCCCTCTTACTTGAAGTCACTCTGCTCGAGGAGAAAGTCCGCATCTTACCATGCTATGTCGCTACCGGCACACCCAGCATGAACACATGCCTGGAAGTAAGGACCTGATTTGCCTTGCAGAAGGAGAGGCCTGCAGCAGTTTCCATGAGGCGGTGGCCTCTGCTCTGCGTTCCTTGAATGGAAGCACAGTTTTCCGGACACCTAGGAGGCTAGCCTGGGCACCCTGTTCCACGCAGGAACACTTGAGTACCCCCAGGTGCACCTGGGCAGCTAAGCAACGTCCAGACCCGTAGCCCGTTAGAGCCCCTCTGTGCATGCCGGGTGGAGGGAAACGCACTGCCCTCTCTTTTGGAGCAGCTTAGTTTCCTCAGCCCTCGCACACGTTCACCAACACCATTCTGGCACGTCGCACACGGCGTGGAAGTCTTACGCGTTGCCCTAGGCTGAGCTGCACTCAGAGTAACCCTCGTCTTCGCATTCCATCTAAGACGTCCTGCCTGAAGTCACCGTGCCTCCTGGAGGAAGTCGTCTTGCCTTCTTACTGTAGTTTAAGTCCTCTTCTTCCTGTGGCACTGCAGGCTTTTCAATAGCCTCAGGCGCAGAGGAGCAGTTACGGCGTTCCTTTGTTGAGGCAGTTCGCATGATGCCGAACACAGTACTTTGAGAAGTTGAGTCAGGGAAGGAAACACATGGTAACCTGTGTCTCTATGGACTTGGTAGAAACCACAGGGGTGTATGCTGAGTGTGCCCATGGAAAAGGGGGCCTGCTGGAACTAGCCTTGCTTTCCCATTTTGAAGGCCGCATTCACGCTGCGTTGAAGATGCCTGCCATTCCCTGCTCTTGACAGGCCTGTAAACCCTACAACAATGCTTCTGGGGAGAAAATGATTTTCTTCTGTCTAAATCAGGTGTCTCCATCGCCGCGGTGGTGGTCAGCCTGACAAGCTCTAGAGCTAAAGGGAATCTCAACGTGAAAACTTGCCTCCAGGTTAGGCCCTTAGTAGCCGTGCAGAAAGGGAGGCATGCAGCTGTTTCCATGAGTTCTTAGTCGCTTATATGCTTTATTTTAAAGGAAGTACACGTCTGAGGACTCCTAGGCCTCTCGGGTAGGCCTCGTTTTCCCTCCAAGTTCACTGAGTACCTCCAGACCCCTGTGGACCGGCTGAGCAACTTCGAGGCCCATCGGTGGATCACTCGGAGGCCCTCTGTGTGTGCCCAGTGATGGGCAACACACTGTACGATCCTTGAGGAGAGCTACATTTCCAGAGTCCTCGAACGGCCTCAGGACAACATTGCTGGTGAGTCCGAAGTTCCCAGGAAGATTTTGTCATGGCCCTTGTGTGAGCTGCCATAAGAGAACACTGTGCTTGGAATACTTCGAGGCCCTCGTACCTGAAGTCACTCTGCTCGAGGAGAAAGTCCGCATCTTACCATGCTATGTCGCTACCGGCACACCCAGCATGAACACATGCCTGGAAGTAAGGCCCTGATTTACCATGCAAAAGGAGAGGCCTGCCGCAGTTCCCATGAGGCGGTGGCCTCTGCTCTGCGTTCCTTGAACGGAAGCACAGTTTTCTGGACACCTAGGAGGCTAGCCTGGGCACCCTGTTCCAGGCAGGAGCACTTGAGTACCCCCAGGTGCACCTGGGTCAGCTAAGCCACGTCCAGACCCGTAGCCCGTTAGAGACCCTCTGTGCATGCCGGGTGGAGGGAAACGCACTGCCCTCTCTTTTGGAGCAGCTGAATTTCCTCAGCCCTCGCACACGTTCACCAACACCGTTCTGGCACGTCGCACACGGCGTGGAAGTCTTACGCGTTGCCCTAGGCTGAGCTGCTCTCAGAGTAACCCTCGTCTTCGCATTCCATCTAAGACGTCCTGCCTGAAGTCACCGTGCCTCCTGGAGGAAGTCGGCTTGCTTTCTTACTGTAGTTTAAGTGCTCTTCTTCCTGTGGCACTGCAGGCTTTTGAATAGCCTCAGGCCCAGAGGAGCAGCTTACGGCGTTCCTTGGTTGAGGCAGTTCGCATGATGCCGAACACAGT
>NW_021700708.1:0-1017 GCF_005190385.1 Monodon monoceros
AGGGTGTTTTGTGGAAGCAGCCTGAAAAGTGTCCCGCCTTTTCATTTGGCACTGCAAAATGTAGACAGCAAACTGTGTAGCCAGTCCTGGGTGGGGATACCAGGCAGGGGAGAGGCAGGGAAACAGGCAAAAATCAGACATTGCTGACAGCATGGTTGGCTCGGGGCTGGCTTTTTGTCCATTTCTACTTCTGTGCCAGGTAAGCCAGGCTGAAGTTCGCGGAGGCTTGGCCTACGGTTGAATGACACACAAATCCAGACTGTTAAATATGCTTCTCATGCAAAGCTGAGTAGCTCTTGGCACCTCTTAAATGATAAAGAAAGCCCTATTGATTATGAAGTTGAGTAACGGAAACACTAACCAGATGGCTCTCTGAATCAATATAGTAAAATCGTTTTTTTTAGATGCCCGCACCCCCGCGCCACCCCCTTCCATGTGTGTAACATAGCGCTTCACAAACCAATGGGTCCGGGCTGGCCGTTTGGATGAGATCCCCCGCGATGCTGATGCTGCCGTCCATGAATCACTCTGTGGACGTGAAGAGTTGTAGAAACACAGAGCAACTGGTTATCAAGTCAGGAGGTATAATGGGGAGTTTACGTGTCCACCTGACTGGACCACAGGGTGCCCAGATATTGGGTCAAACATTCTGGGTGTGTTGGTGTGGGTGCTTCTGGATGAGAGGAAAACTTGAATCAGGAGACTGAGGAAAGCAGATGTGGGTGGGTCTCATCCAATCTGTCAAACGCCGGAGTAAAACAAAAAGATTGACTCTCCTGTGAGTCGGTAAGTAAGGGGGAGCTCCTCCTGCCTGACTGATTGCGCTGGGTCATCCGCTTTTTCCTGCCTTTGGACCTGAAGTGAAACATCAGCTCCTCTGGGGTCTCCAGCCTGCTGGCCTTGGACTGAAACCATATCATTGGCTCTCCTGGGTTTCCAGTTTGCTAACTCAACTTTTCCTTACTCAACTTCCATAATCACATGAGCAAATTCCTTATAATGAATCTCGGTATATGT
>NW_021700709.1:0-1458 GCF_005190385.1 Monodon monoceros
CCTTAACCAAAGCCTTACCCTAACCCGTCCCCAAATCCTAACCCGTAGGCTAACACTAACCCGTGCCCTAACACGTACGCTCACTCTAAACCGTTATCGTTCCCTAACTTGTACCCTAAACCATCCCCGTCCTCGTCCCCGTCCCCTAACCCTAACCCTAACCCTAACCCTAACCCTAACCCTAACCCTAACCCTAACCCTAACCCGAAGCCTTACCCAAACCCGTCCCCTAAACCAAACCCGTACGCTAACACTAACCCGTCCCCTAACGCTTACGCTCACCCTAAACCTTTGTCGTACCCAAACCTGTACCCTAAACCATCCCCGTCCCCTAACCCTAAACCTAACCCTAACCCTAACCCTTACCCTAAGCCTTACCCTAACCCGTCCCCTAATCCTAACCCGTATGCTAACACTCAACCGTACCCTAACACGTACGCTCACCCTAAACCGTTGTTGTAACCTAACCTGTACCCTAAACCGTCCCTGTCCCCTTCCCCTAACCCTAACCCTAAACCTAACCCTAAATCTTACCCGAAGCCTTACCCTAACCCATCCCCTAATCCTAACCCGTACGCTAACACTAACCCGGGCCCTAACACGTACGCTCACACTAAACCGTTGTCGTACCCTAACCTGTACCCAAAACCGTCCCCGTCCCCTAACGCTAACCCTAAGCCAACCCTAACCCTTACCCGAAACCTTACCCTACCCCGTCCCCTAATCCGAACCCCTATGCTAACAGTAACCCGAACCCTAACACGTACGCTCACCCTAAACCGCTCTTGTACCCTAACCTGTACCCTAAACCGTCCCTGTCCCCATCCCCTAACGCTAACCTTAACCGTAACCATAACCCTTACCCTAACTCGTCCTCTATTCCTAATCCATACGCTAACACTAACCCGTGCCCTACCACGTATGCTCACCCTAAACCGTTGTCGTACCCTAACCTGTACCCTAAACCGTCCCCGTCCACTAACCCTAACCCTAAACCTAACCCTAACCCTTACCCGAAGCCTTAACCTGACCCGGCCCCTAATCCTAACCCGTACGCTAACACTAACCCGTACCCTAACACTTACGCTCACCCTAAACCGTTGTCGTACCTTAACCTGTACCCAAAACCGTCCCAGTCCCTTAACCCTAACTCTAACCCTAACCCTAACCCTAAACCTTACCCGAAACCTTACCCTAACCCGTCCCCAAATCCGAACCCGTACGCTAACAGTAACCCGTACCCTAACACGTGTGCTCACCCTAAACCGTTCTCGTACCCTAACATGTACCCTAAAACGTCCCTATCCCCATCCGCTAACCCTAACCTTAAACCTAACCCTAAACCTTACCCTAACTCGTCCCATATTCCAAACCCGTACGCTGACACTAACCCGTGCCCTACCACGTATGCTCAACCTAAACCGTTGTCGTACCCTAAACTGTACCCTAAACCGTCTC
>NW_021700709.1:1468-2869 GCF_005190385.1 Monodon monoceros
TCAACCTAAACCGTTGTCGTACCCTAAACTGTACCCTAAACCGTCTCCGTACACTAACACTAACCCTAAACCTAACCCTAACCCTAAACCTTACTCGAAGCCTTACCCTGACCCGTGTCCTAATCCTAATCCGTACGCTAACACTAAACCGTACCCTAACACGTACGCTCACCCTAAACCGTTGTCGTACCCAAACCTGTACCCTAAACCGTCCCCGTACCCTAACCCTAACCCTAACGCTAACCCTTACCTAAAGCCTTACCCTAACCCGTCCCCTAATCCTAACCCGT
The DNA here is from genome assembly GCF_005190385.1 of Monodon monoceros. NCBI lineage: Eukaryota > Metazoa > Chordata > Mammalia > Artiodactyla > Monodontidae > Monodon > Monodon monoceros. The sequence goes on from NW_021700709.1 coordinate 1,759, forward strand.
ACGCTAATACTAACCCGTACCCTAACACATACGCTCACCCTAAACCATTGTCGTACTTTAACCTGCACCCAAAACCGTCCCCATCCCTTACCCCTATCTCTAACCCTAACCCTAACCCTAAATGTTACCCGAAGCCTTACCCTATCCCGTCCCCTAATCCTAAGCCGTACGCTAACAATAACCCATACCCTAACACGTACGCTCACCCTAATCCATTGTCGTACCCTAACCTGTACCCTAAACCGTACCCGTCCCCGTCCCCGTCCCCTAAACCTAAAGCTAACCCTCACACTTTCCCGAAGCCTTACCCTAATACGTCCCATAATCCTAACGCGTACGCTAACACTAACCCGTACCCTAACACGTACGCTCACCCTAAACCATTGTCGCACCCTAACCTGTACCCTAAACCATCCTCGTCGCCTAACCCTAACCCTAACCTTAACTCTAACCCTTACCCGAAGCCTTACCCTAATCCGTCCCCTAATCCTAACCCGTACGCTAACAGTAACCCGTAACCTAACACGTACGCTCACTCTAAACCGTTGTCGTACCCTAACATGTACCCTAAACCGTCTCCGTCCCCATCCCCTAACCCTAATTCTAACCCTAACCCTTAACCGAAGCCTTACACTAAACCGTCCCCTAATCCTAATCCGTACGCTAACACTAACCCGTACCCTAACACGTACGCTCACCCTAAACCATTGTCGTGCACTAACCTGTACCCTAAACCGTCCCCATCCCCTAAACCTAATCCTAACCCTAACCCTAACCCTAACCCTTACCCGAAGCCTTACCCTAACACGTCCCATAATCCTAATCCGTACGCTAACACTAACACTTACCCTAACACGTACGCTCACCCTAAACCGTTGTCGAACCCTAACCTGTACCCTAAACCGTCAACGTCCCCTAACCCTAACCCTAACCCTAAACCTTACCCAAAGCCTTACCTTAACACGTCCACTAATCCTAAGCTGTACGCTAACACTAACCTGTACCCTAACACGTACGCTCACCCTAAACCATTGTCGTACCCTAACTTGTACCCTAAAGCGTCCCCGTCCCCGTCCACTAACCCTAACCCTAACCCTAACCCTAACCCTTA
>NW_021700709.1:2969-4653 GCF_005190385.1 Monodon monoceros
CTAACCCTAACCCGAACCCTAACCCTTACCCGAAGACTTACCCTAACCGTCCCCTAATCCTAACCCGTACGCTAACACTAACCTGTACCCTAACACGTACGCTGAACCTAAATTTTGTCGTACCCTAACCTGTACCCTAAACCGTCCCTGTCCCCGTCCCCTAACCCTAAACCTAACCCTAAACCTATTCCGAAGCCTTACCCTAACCCGTCCCCTAATCCTAAACCGTACGCTAACACTAACCAGTACCCTAACACGAATGCTTACCCTAAACCAGTGTCGTACCCTAACCAGTTCCCTAAACCGTCCCCGTACCCTAACCCAAACCCTATCCCTAACCCAACCCTTACCCGAAGCCTTACCCTAACCCATCCCCTAATCCTAACCCGTAAACTAACGCTAACACGTACCCTAACACGTACGCTCAACCTAAACCGTTGTCGTACCCTAACGTGTACCCTAAACAGTCCCCGTCCCCTAACCCTAACCCTAACCCTAACCCTAACCCTAACCCTTAACCGAAGCCTTACCCTAACCCGTCCCCTAATCCTAACCCGTACGCTAACACTAACCCGTACCCTAAAACATACGCTCACCCTAAACCGTTGTCGTACCTTAAGCTGTACCCAAAACCGTCCCCGTCCCTTAACCATAACTCTAACCCTAACACTAACCCTAAACCTTACCTGAAGCCTTACCCTAACCCGTCCCCTAATCCTAACCCGTAGGCTAACACTAACACGTACCCTAACACGTACGCTCACCCTAAACCGTTGTCGTACCCTAACCTGTACCCTAAACCGTCCCCGTCACCTAAGCCTAACCCTATCCTTAACCCTAACACTTACCCGAAGCCTTACCCTAACCCGTCCCATAAACCTAACCCGTACGCTAACACTAACCCGTCCCCTAACGCTTACGCTCACCCTAAACCTTTGTCGTACCCAAACCTGTACACTAAACCATCCCCGTCCCCTAACCCTAAACCTAACCCTAACCCTAACCCTTACCCTAAGCCTTACCCTAACCCGTCCCCTAATCCTAACCCGTATGCTAACACTCAACCGTACCCTAACACGTACGCTTACCCTAAACTGTTGTCGTATCCTAACCAGTACACTAAACCGTCCCCGTACCCTAACCCTAACGCTAACCCTAACCATAACCCTTACTCGAAGCCTTACCCTAACCCGTCTCCTAATCCTAAACCGTACGCTAACACTAACGCGTACCCTAACACGTTCGCTCACCCTAAACAGTTGTCGTACCCTAACCTGTAACCTAAACCGTCCCCATGCCCTAACCCTAACCCTAACTCTTACCCGAAGCCTTACCCCAAACCGTTCACTAATCCTAACCCGTACGCTAACACTAACCCGTACCCTAACACGTACGCTGACCCTAAAACATTGTCGTAACATAACCTGTACCCTAAACCATCCCTGTCCCCTAACCCTAACCCTAAACCTAACCCTAAGCCTTACCCGAAGTCTTACCCTAACCCGTCCCATAATCCTAACCCGTACGCTAACACTAACCCGTGCCCTAACATGTATGCTCACCCTAAACCGTTGTCTGACACTAACCTGTACCCTAAATCGTCCCCGTCGCAATCACCTAACCCTAACCCTAACCCTAACCCTCACCCGAAACCTTACCCTAACCCGTCCAATAATCCGAACAC
>NW_021700710.1:0-1753 GCF_005190385.1 Monodon monoceros
TGTTATATTTTGTATCCCTTACAAAACTACCACAGAGTAAAGTATGTGACAAGCAAATTTACTTCTCCTGATGAATGCCTACTCCAGTATAGAACAGAAATGCCAAAGAAAAAAATCTGCAGTTAACAAGACAGTTGTTTCACTAGAGACACTGTATCAGTTTCCTAGGGATGATATAACAAAATTCCACAGCTGGGTGGCTTTAACAACAGAAATTTATTGGTACAGTTCTGCAGGCTAGAAGCCCAAAATCAAAATGTTGGCAGGGTCGGTTCCTTCTGAGGGCTGTGAGAGAAAACTCTGTTCCACGTCCCTCCTGCAGCTTCTGTTGGTGATAAGGATTGGCATCCTTGGCATGTAGAAGCATCACCCTGACCTCGGCCTTCTTCTTCATAAGACATTTTCCCTCGATGAACATCTATGACCAAATTTCCCCTTTTCATAAGGACTCTAGTCATAATAGATTATGGCCCACTCTAATGACCTCATGATTTCCTCTGTAAAGACCCCCTCTCCAAAGAAGGTCACATCTGAGGTACTAGGGGTTAAGACTTCAATATATAAAATTTGGGGAAACATATTCAACTTAGAACAGGCACATATAAATTGGGCTGGAGCATAGAAGTGACACATTTCTAGACTTAGTCCCACCAAAAAAGATTTGAGGTGGCTTATAAGGGGGTTGTGGAGTTTGGGTGAAATGGGGTCTAAGGACTGTCATTGAGTATGGGGTTTCTTTTTGGGGTAATGGAAATGCTTTAAATTTGATTTTGGTGATGGTTGCACAGCTCTGTGAATAGATTAAAAACCATTGAATTGTATACTTTAAATGAGTGAATGATATATGAATTATATCTCAATAAAGCTGTTAAAAAGAAAACTAGGGGAAAAAAAGATTCACAAAGTACAACAGAATGAAAAATAAACAAGAATATAGGGAAGATGTACTAAATAAGCATACTTCCCTAACATGTTATGGGCCATAAAATGGTTAAACAATAACAATTCTAAAGTGTTTCAGCCAAAGGAAGATATTCTATGCACATTTCTGTCCAATGGAAGGAACTTTTTCATTTTAGATCTCCATGAATAATACACTCTTTTTGGGAAGAGAAATGCATTTTAAATGGTGCAGGCAGTGGTCAACACACACAGGGAGAAACAGAGACAGAGGCGGGAAATAGAGGGACACTGCACATATACACCTGGATATGTACAGTGAATTCTGAACACTAAGGATGTACATATATATGGTTAATTTCTTTTCAGTACAAAGAATCATCTGAATGCAGAAGAACAGAATATGAAGACATATAGAAGAGGATTTGCAGAATTTAGTCCATGCAAAAGAGAAGAATTCTTTAATTGTATTTCAAAGTCCTCAGTTATAGAACTCCTCCATATTTGGGGCTGGGACAATGTTACCTTACTCAGAACCCAGAATGTACAAACCCAAAGCTATAGTAGTGATGATGATGGTTTTGGAGGTGTCCTATCTGCTGAAATACGAGCTAGCACAAACATCTGTCCCACTTGCTTATCAATCCAAATTACTTTCCTGTGTGCAGAGTTTTCATTGAACGACAGAGTTGATCTGGGATGACAAAGTCCAGAGTGTTTTTGTCAGTAACTTACACCATGTTTATGTAAAGTCAATAACGAAAATGGAAAGGGAAAAAAAGTTTATGACCTCACTTTTTTTCAACTGAAAGGAGGTACAGAAAGAAACTTAAAAAAATGAGAAAACTACTCT
>NW_021700711.1:0-5445 GCF_005190385.1 Monodon monoceros
AGGAGCGGGGGTCCGGGAGGAGGGGACGGGCGGCACTTACGTAGACCGGCAGCGGCCACGGGGAGACGGCGGGCTCGGTCCCCAAGAGCGACTCCAGCCTCAGCTCCAGCTTCTCCCCCATGTCTTCGCGCGCGGGCCCCGCACCGCGCTAGTCTGGCGGTTGGAGGAGGGGCGCGGCGCCACCGCCGGGGGCGGGGCAGACGGGCAGGCGGGAGGCTGAGGGGAGGGGGCCTGGCCTGGGCCCCAGCTGCCGCCGCCACACTATCGTCCGGCCCCCGGCTCCCTCTTTGTGCTCACAGGCCCGGGGCCTCCAGCGCTGCTGCGAACTCGGGCCGGCGTGAGGCGACCACAATGAGCCGGGGGCCGGGCTGAAACACTCCCGGCGCGCGCGGCCCGCCCCGTGGACTCGCACGCTCTCACGCACGCACGCTCCCACGCACGCACGCATGTACGCACGCACGTACGCACGTCATCGGCTGCCCCTGGCCACACCCACCGGCCCGAAGTGGGGACCCGGCCAAACCTCTCAGGGCCAGTGGTGGCGAGTTCGACTCCCGAACTCGACGTACCGTGACACAACCCCTCCCCCCCCAATAATAAGACTATAATTCCTATTAAATATGACAGCTGGAATCCCGGCTTCTGTTCACAAAATTGCCGTGTATTTAGCCTATGCTAGGCACCAGACCGCGGACGCTCAGTACTGGCCAAAAAGGAAATGCCCTGCCCTCATAGCACTGCCATTTTAATTGGAATAGTAGTGACAATGGTCAAGGGAGAAAATAAAGTGTCATCATCGCCACGGGGATGGTTAATCTCATGTGCGCACTGCGTGGGGCCCCGGCAACCACAAACATTATTCCAGATGTGGCCGGGAAGGTATTTTTCAGAAGAGATTAACACTGAAATTGGTCCACTTTGCGTAAAGGAGGAACGAATACAAGGAATTTATATATGCAGTACATATATATTTTTATTCTACATGCTTTTCTATGTAGGTGTATATGTGTGTCTATATGTATGTACGTGTATGTATTGCATATATTATATGTGTATGTATGTATACTGTATATATACACACCTAAATATCTTTGTGTGTATATATGTATGATATAGACGTACCTAGGTGTGTATATTGCATATGTTATACGTATGTGTACATACTGTATATACACAAACGATGCATTTCATATGTGTGTATGTATAGTGTATATGTATGTGTCTATTGTATACATTACGTGTATATGTGTGTATACATACTGTATATATACAAACTATGCATTTTATATATGTGTGTGTATATATGTATTTGCGTATTGTATATACTATATGTGTATATGTCTGTATGCGTACTGCATATATACACAGCTGTATATTTTTGTATGCGTGTACATATGTACGTGTGTGTGTATATACACACACACCCTACGGATTCTGTTTGTCTGGAGAACCCTCACTGATACGGCCACTTATGACAATTGAGCACCTGCTCTTTGCCAGCCAGGGAGCCAAACGCTTGTCCTTTCTGTGTCTCACTTAAGTGTCACATGTCCCGGGAGGGAAGGTGATGCCGCTCCTACCAGTTGAGGTGCCTCAGGGTCAGAGAGGTGCACAGGGCGGGGGGCTGGAGCCTGGTGGAGCCCAGGTGGAGTTCTAGCAGCAGTACAGCCTAGCAGTCCCACTTCCCCGGGTGCCTCTCACAAAGACGCCGAGGGAGAGACGGGGTCTGAAGGAGGGGATGAGGAAGCTTCCGTGGGTCTGCAAGCCCAGACCAAGGCTGACTCGTCAAGGGTGTTAGAGGTCAGGACTCTGGTTACCCTGGGGATGGGGTTACACAGAGCCATTCCCATTCGGAAAAAGTATCCATTCTGCTCTTGTTTGTCTGTTTACCCCCCTCCCCCAAATCTTTTAAAAACAGATTCTCTTGGTTGCTGGGAGCACACAAGGGGAAGTTGTGTGTGAGGGGGTGTGATCCAGGGGGCAGGGAGGATAAGCCCCCCACTCGTAGGGCCAGGAGTGGCTCAGCTTTGTGAGCTAAGGATGGCCTGCGAGGTCCCAGAGAGAAGGGTCCCTGCTCCGTCCCTGCTCCGTCCTTGCTCCGTGCACCCCATTCCCAGCCTGAGAAGTCCAGAGCCCCCCGCCCCCGCACACATACACACACCAGGGAGGAGTGCCAGTCACAATGGCTCCCAGGCTCCGGCTCCAGGGCTCCCGGCACTAGGAGCTATTTTCAGCTTTCATGCCCTAGGACACGGCCAGAGCTATTGTCTCCGGAAACTCTCTGTCTGTCTCTCGCCCGCCCGCCCGCCATCCCTCCCTCCCTCCCTCCTCCGCCTTTTCCCCTCCCGCTCCAGCTGTCCTGCCCTCCACCCTGCATTTCTACACAGGATGGCTCACAGACAGCTGCTCCCTGTGCCCACCCGCCACCATTCGATGGATGTCAAAGCAAGCCCTGGGGACTTCCCTGGAGGTCCAGCGATTAAGACTCCGAGCTTCCACTGCAAGGGGTGCGGGTTCAAAGCCTGGTCAGGGAAATAAGATCCCACATGCCGCCCAGCACGGCCAAAGAAATAAATGAGTAAAAACTAAAGTTATAGTGATGAAACAGCCCTAGTGGTGCAAGGATGGGACGTATAGCTCTATGGTAGAGAATAAAGGTCCAGAAACAGATAGATGAGAACTTGATATGACAGAAAGTGAGGAAATTAAGGAGTTTTCAATAAATGGCATTAGGACAATTGCATATCCATGTGGGGAAAAGTAAATTAGAAAAAAAGAAAACAAGCAAGCCCTGGTCAGGTGTGACCTTGGGCCCAGGGCCATTGGCACACGGTGTCGTGTGGGACGTTCTTCCTTAGACTCCTCCCTCCCTCCTGTGTCACTGTCACTTCCTCCAGAACCTTCCTGGACTCCCCTACACAAGCCCGGGGTGTGCCCTCACCCGCCCACCCTGGATCACCGGAATTCCAATCCTGGCCCACCCTTCCCCGCCAGGTGAAGAACTGTGCCTGGTCAGTAAGACCGTAGAGGTCCTTGGCCATTGCTATTGCAGTTGGAATTGTTACTGTGTTTACACAGGGTGACCAACACCCGCCCCCACTTTGCCCAGGACCGCTCAGGTTTGAGCGCTGGAACTATGGGGAAACCCTCATTTCTGGGGAACCCAGAAGGCTGGTCAGCCTATTTAGGATGGATCTTTCACTTGATATCCCAATCCCCGAGAGCCAGAAAGGGAATCTCCCCCTTCCTTCCATGGTAACCTTCATTCATTCATCCACTCATCCCTTTATTCAACTCCTTTATTCAGCAAGTATTTATGAAGCATCTACTACATAGCAGACACTCTTCTAGGTGCTGGGGACAGTAAACTGAGAAGGTGTGATTTCTTACATGGGGATGATGTCTCGGAGACCACTGCAGGGCATGGGAGGTGGGAGAGGGAAGGGGCAGTTCTAAGTGCAGGCTCTGACGGGATTGGGGCAGACCTTGCCCTAAGCCAGGCTGGTTGCTTCAACACAGCTGTCCTCACCCAGGGCCATCCTGCTTCCGCCTCCCCCAGTTCTTCAGTGATGTCTGGGGAAAATCTGTGGTTGTCACAACTCGGGGGGAGGGGACCCTGGAATCAAATGGGTGGGGACAGGGATGCTGCTGAACCCCACACAGTGCCCAAGAGGGGCCCCCAGCAGAGAATGACCCGCCCCAAATAACCCCAGTGCCATGGGGGAGACCCTGCACTAATATTATTCAGACCCGCTGGGGCCCCGAGATTCCTGCACAGGCTGGGACTCTAACCGGGTCACCTCTGTATCCCGAGGTGACCTAGAGTGGGGCAGCCAGGAGGGCTGAGTATCAGGGATGAAATGACCAATCTCTGTGCCCACTCTCCCCGCCACACCCCAGGGTCGATGGCCTCTATCTCCTCCCTGTGCAGCTAGCTTCTCCCTGAGCCATTTCTTCTTGTCAAGGTCCCTGTCGCAGGTTGTGTTCCCCGAAGATGACGTTGAGAGCAAGGATTGGAGTGCAGGCGGTTGATGTGAGACGTGCAGAGAACAGATACAGCTGCCATACGGTCCCGCAATTCCACTCCTGGGCATAGATCTGGAGAAAACTCTAATTCAAAAATATACATACACCCCTGGGATTTCCCTGGTGGTCTAGTGGTTAAGACTCTGTGCTTCCAGTGCAGGGAGCATGGGTTCCATCTCTGGCCAGGGAACTAAGATCCCACATGCTGTGTAACAAAAAAATAAAGAAAGAGAGAGAGAAAGAAAGAAAGAAAAAGAAAGAAAGAAAGAAACAGAAAGAAAAAAAGAAAGAAAAAAAGAAAGAAAAAGAAAGAAAAGATACATGTACCCCAATGTTCATTGCATCACTATTTATAATAGGCAAGATGTGGAAGCTGCCTAAATGTGCACTGATGGGTGAATGGATAAAGAAGATGTGGTACATATATACAATGGAATATATTCAGCCATAAAAAGAATGAAATAATGCTATTTGCAGCAACGTCGTGGATGGACCTAGAGATTATCATACTAAGTGAAGTAAGTCAGAAGAGAAAGACACATATATGATCTCTCTTATATGTGAAATCTAAAATACGACACAAATGAACTTGTCTACGAAACAAAAACAGACTCACAGACATAGAGAACAGACTTGTGGTTGCCAAGGGGGAGAAAGAGTGAGGGAGGGTTGGATTGGGAGTTTGGGGTTAGCAGACGCAAACTATTAAATATAGGATGGATAAGCTACAAGGTCCTACTGTCTAGCACAGGGAACTATATTCAATATCCTGTGATAAGCCATAATGGAAAAGAAAAAGTTTTATTTATAGGTTCCATCCCTAACTGAGCTGGCCCATCCCCTCCCATGGTTCTAAGTGCAGCCCGAGGCTGCAGACTTCCCACCATGGTCTTCAGCTCCAGAGCAAGCCACCTGCAAACCAGCCGCATCTTCCCAGGGGCTGGCAACTCTCCTTTGCTACTGATTCCAAGACACATCCAGATAGCACAAATGTGACCATGAAAACAAACTCAGCCATGTTCAAATCAGGGAAATAACATTCTTATCTCTGTTTAGTAGTTGCTTAATTTTAGAATAGCTTAAGAGTTACAAAAAAGTTGCAAAGATCTGTACAGAGTGTACAGAGTGCTGTGGACCCCCGACCCAGTACCCCTATTTCCAACACGTTAGTACTTTAGTACGTTAGTACGACATGCTTATCCAACTAAGGAACCGAGATGGATACGTTATTATTAACTAAAGTCCACACTTTATTAGAATTTCCCTAGCTTTCCCCTAACATCCTTTTTCTGTCCCAGTCTCCTCTGGGCTGTGACATTTCTCAGACGTCCCTGGGTTTTGATACCTTGAAAGTTTTGAGGAGGACTGGTCAGGTATTTTGTCCCTCAATTTGTTTGTCTGTTGGTTTTCTGATGTTTT
>NW_021700712.1:0-5188 GCF_005190385.1 Monodon monoceros
AAACCGTTGTCGTACCCTAACCTGTACCCTAAACCGTCCCCGTCCCCTAACCCTAACCCTAACTCTAACCCTAACCCTTATCCGAAGCCTTAACCTAACCCGTCCCCTAATCCTAACCCGTACGCTAACACTAACCCGTACCCAAACACTTACGGTCACCCTAAACCATTGTCGTACCTTAACCTGTACCCTAAAACGTCCCCGAACCCGTCCCCTAACCCTAATCCTAACCCTAACCGTAAACCTTACCCGAAGCCTTACCCTAACCCGTCCCCTAATCCTAAACCTTATGCTAATACTAACTCGTACCCTAACACGTACGCTCACCCTAAACCATTGTCGTAACCTAACCTGTACCCTAAACTGTCCCCGTCCCCGTCCACGTCCCCTAACCCTAACCCTAACACTTACCGGAAGCCTTACCCTAAAACGTCCCCTAATCCTAATCCGTACGCTAACTCTAACCCATAACCTAACACATACGCTCACCCTAAACCACTGTCGTACCCTAACCTGTACCCAAAACCGTCACCGTCCCCTAACCCTAACCTTAACCCTAACCTTAAACCTAACACTTACCCGAAGGCTCACCCTAACCCGTCCTCTAATCCGAACCCGTACGCTAACAGTAACCTGTACCCCAACACGTACGCTCACACTAAACCGTTCTTTTACCCTAACCTGTACCCTAAACCGTCCCTGTCCCCTAACCCTAACCCTAACACTAACCCTATCTCTTACCCGAAGCCTTACACTAACCCATCCCCTAATCCGAACCCGTACGCTAACACTAACCCATACCCTAACACATACGCTCACCCTAAACCGTTCTAGTATCCTAACCTGTACCCTAAACCGTCCCCGTCCCCTAAGCCTAACCCTAACCTTAACCCTAACCCTAACAATTACCCGAAACCTTACCTAACCCGTCCCCTAATCCTAACCCGTACGCTAACACTAACGCGTGCCCTAACCCGTACGCTCACCCTGAATCGTTGTCGTATCCTAACCTGTACCCTAGACCATCCCCGTCCCCTAACACTAACCCTAACCCTAACCCTTACCCGAAGCCTTACCCTAACCCGTCCCCTAATCTTAACCCATAAGCTAACACTAACCCGTACCCCACGTACGGTCACCCTAAACCGTTGTCCTACCCTAACCTGTAACCTAAACCGTCCCCGTCCCCATCCCCTAACCCTAAACCTAACCTAACCCTTACCCGAAGCCTTAACCTAACCCGTCCCCTAATCCTAACCCGTACGCTAATACTAACCCGTACCATAACACGTACGCTCACACTAAACCGTTGTCGTAACCTAACCTGTACCCTAAACCGTCCCCGTCCCCTAACCCTAACCCTAACTCTAACCCTAACCCTTATCCGAAGCCTTACCCTAACCCGTCCCCTAATCCTAACCCGTACGCTAACACTAACCCGTTCCCTAACACTTACGGTTACCCTAAAACGTTGTCGTACCTTAACCGGTACCCTAAAACGTCCCCGACCCCGTCCCCTAACCCTAACCCTAACCGTAAACCTTACCCGAAAACTTACCCTAACCCCTCCCCTAATCCTAACCCGTACGCTAACAGTAACCCATACCCCAACACGTACGCTCACCCTAAACCGTTCTTGTACCCTAACCTGTACCCTAAACCGTCCCTGTCCCCTAACCTTAACCCTAACCCTAACCCTAACTCTTACCCGAAGCCTTACACTAACCCATCCCCTAATCCGAACTCGTACGCTAACACTAACCCGTACCCTAACACGTACGCTCACCCTAAACCATTGTTGTACACTAACCTGTACCCTAAACCATCCCCGTCTCTGTCTCCGTCCCCTAACCATAACCCTAACTCTAACCCTTACCTGAAGCCTTACCCTAACCCGTCTCCTAATCCTAACCCGTACGCTAACACTAACCCGTACCCTAACACATACACTCACCCTAAACCATTTTGGTAACCTAACCTATACCCTAAACCGTCCCTGTCCCCTAACCCTAACCCTAAACCTAACCCTAACCCTTACCCGAAGCCTTACCCTAATCCGTTCCCTAATCCTAACCCGTATGCTAACACTAACCCATGCCCTAACACGTACGCTCACCCTAAACATTTGTCGTACCCTAACCTGTACCCTAAACCATCCCCGTCTCCTAACCCTAACCCTAACTCTAACCTTAACCCTTATCCGAAGCCTTACCCTCACCCGTCCACTAATCCTAACCCGTACGCTAACACTAACGCATGCCCTAACACGTACGCTCACCCTGAACCGTTGTCATACCCTAACCTGTACATTAGACCGTCCCCGTCCCATAACCCTAACCCTAACCCTAAACCTAACCCTTACCAGAAGCCTTACCCTAACCCGTCCCCTAATGTTAACTCATACGCTAACACTAACCCGTACCCTAACACGTACGGTCACCCTAAACCGTTGTCCTACTCTAACCTGTAACCTAAACCGTCCCCGTCCCCATCCCCTAACCCTAACCCTAACCTAACACTTACCCAAAGCCTTACCCTAAACAGTCTTCTAATCCTAAAGTGTACGCTAACAGTAACCCATACCCTAACACGTACGCTCTCCCTAAACCATTGTCGTACCCTAACCTGTACCCTAACCCGTCCCTGTCCCCTAACCCTAACCCTAACCCTTACCCGAAGCCTTACCCTAAACGTCCCCTAATCCTAACACATACGCTAACACTAACCCGTAACCTAACACGTACGCTCAACCTAAACTATTGTCGTACCCTAACCTGTACCCTAAACTGTCCCCGTCTGCGTCCCCTAACCCTAACCCTAACCCTAACCCTTACCCGAAGCCTTACCCTAACCCGTCCCCTAATCCTAACCCGTACGCTAACACTAAACCGTACCCTAACACCTACGCTTACCCTAAACCTTTGTCGTACCTTAACCTGTACACTAAACCGTCCCTGTCCCCGTCCCCTCACCCTAATCCTAACCCTTACCCGAAGCCTTACACTAACCCGTCCCCTAATCCTAACTCGTACGCTCACACTAACCCGTACCCTAAAACATACGCTCAACCTAAACCGTTGTCGTACCCTAACCTGTACCCTAAACCGTCCCCGTTTCCTAACCCTAACCCTAACATTAACTCTAACCATAACCCTTACCCGAAGCCTTACCGTAACCCGTCCCCTAATCCTAACCCGTACGCTAACACTAACCCGTGCTCTAACACGTACGCTCACCCAAAACCGTTATCGTACCCTAACCTGTACCCTAAACCGTCCCCATCCCCTATCCCTAACCCTAAACCTAAACCTTACCCGAAACCTTACCCTAACCTGTATACTAATGCGAACCCGTACGCTAAGAGTAACCCGTACCCTAACACGTACGCTCACCCTAAACCGTTCTCATACCCTAACCTGTACACTAAAGCATCCCCGTCCCCATCACCTAACCCTAACATTAACCCTAACGCTAACCCTTACACTAACTCGTCCCCTATTCCTAACCCGTACGCTAACCCTAACTCGTACCCTAACACTTACGCTCACCCTAAACCATTGTCGTACCCTAAGCTGTACCCTAAACCGTCCGGGTCCCCATCCCCGTCCCCTAACCCTAACCCTAACCCTTACCCGAAGCCTTACCCTAACACGTCCCCTAATCCTAACCCATACGATAACACTAACCCTTTCCCTAACACGTACGTTCAACCTAAACCGTTGTCGTACACTAACCTGTACCCTAAACCGTCTCTGTCCCCAACACTATCACTAACCCTAACACTAACCCTAAACCTTACCCGAAGCCTTACCTTAACCCGTCCCCTATTCCTAACCCGTACGCTAACACTAACCTGTATCCTAACACGTACGCTCACCCTAAACCGTTGTCGTACCCTAACCTTTTCCCTAAACTGTCCCCGTACCCTAATCCAAACGCTAACCCTAACCCAACCCTTACCCTAACCCGTCTCCTATTCCTAATCTGTACACTAACACTAACCCGTACCGTAACACATACGCTCCCGCTAAACCGTTGTCATACACTAACCGGTACCCTAAATCGTCCCCGTCCCCTTCCCCGTCCCCTAACCCTAAGCCTAACCCTCATCCGAAACCTTAACCTAACCCGTCCACTAATCCGAACCCTTACACTAACACCAACCTGTACCCTAACATGTACGCTCACACTAAACCGTTGTCGTACCCTAACCTGTACCCTAAACCGTCCCCGTCCCCGTCCCCTAACCCTAACCCTTACCCGAAGCCTTACACTAACCCGCCACCTAATCCTAAAACGTATTCTAACACTAACCCGTACACTAACACGTACGCTCACCCTAAACAATTGTCGTTCCCTAAACTGTACCCTAAACCGTCCCCATCCCCTAACCCTAACCCTAACCCTAACACTTACCCGAAGCCTTACCCTAACCCGTCCCCTAATCCCAACCCTTACGCTAACACTAACCCGTACCCTAACACGTACGCTCACCCTAAACCGTTGCCGTACCCTAACCTGTACCCTAAACCGTCCCCATCCCCTAACCCTAACCTTATCCCTAAACCTAACCCTAAACCTTACCCGAAGCCTTACCCTAACCTGTCCCCTAATCCTAAACCTTACGCTAACATTAACCCATACCCTAACACGTACGCTTACCCTAAACCGGTGTCGTATCTTAACCAGTACACTAAACCGTCCCCGTCCCCTAACCCTAACCCTAACCTTTACCAAAAGACTTACCCTAACCCGTACGCTAACACTAACCCGTTCCCTAACACGTACGCTTACCCTAAACCGGTGTCGTATCTTAACCAGTACACTAAACCGTCCCCGTCCCCGTCCCCTAACCCTAACCCTAACCTTTACCAAAAGACTTACCCTAACCCGTACGCTAACACTAACCCGTTCCCTAACACATATGCTCACCCTAAACCGTTGTCGTACCCTAACCTGTACCCTAAACCGTCCCTGTCCCCTAACCCTAACACTATCCCTAACCCTAACCCTTGCCCGAAGCCTTACCCTAACCCGTCCCCTAATCCTAACCCGTACGCTAACACTAACCCATACCCTAACACGTATGCTCACCATAAAACTTTGTTGTACACTAACCTGTACCCTAAACCGTCCCCGTCCCCTAACCCTAACCCTAACCCTTACCCGAAGCCTTACCCTAACACAT
>NW_021700713.1:0-1299 GCF_005190385.1 Monodon monoceros
TAAATTTGAGACCCTGTTCTGTTTTGTAATTCAGTTCATGTGTAGCCAAGTTTACATTCCGTGTATTAGTGATATCTTATGATGTTTCTTTTTCTGTGTTACTTATTTCTCGTAGAATCATCGTACCTGAATCCACTCATTATGCCGCTACGGGGCTGATGACGTAGATTTCATTGCTGAGTGATATTCCATTGTACGTGCGTACCACAACTTCTTTATCCTTTTTTACTTTCTCGAATATTTAACTTGTACCGTAGACGAGGTTCTTGTAAACAGAGCTGTCCCAAACTTTGGGGTGGCTGAGTGTTTTGGATTTTAATTTCCCTAAGCTATAGGACCATAAGTGGCAGTGCCATAGGCTGTGTTGCTTTGTTTCCTACGTATTTCAGGAAACCCCATACACTTCTCCAGAGTGGCTGTTGGCATCTTACATCCTGCCCATCAGCATAACAAGGCTCACTGTTCTCCATGAACTGTCCTGCCTTTCTGGATTTTACACTTTTTTCTGATGGCCCTTTTGACCGGGGGGCAGTGAGGCTTCATTGTAGTGCAGATTTCCTTTACACGCTTGCTTGGTTGGCCAAAAAGGGCCTATGCGGATTTTCCTGAATATATTCAGGAAAAAACGCATACGCCCTTTTTGGCCAAGTGCATCATTGTCGACATTCTTCCTCTTTTCCTATGCTTTAAGTGCAATTCCAGTCTACCCCCTGAAATCGTTTTCCTGAAATTCTGCCCCGCTTTCAAGTCCTCTTCGAAGACTTACTTCAGTACATTTTTGGACGATAGCTGTCATTCATAACTCTGCAGGTTTGTGAATTACAATGCCCCTGAGCTCCTTTCTTCAACTCGCTTTCTTGTGATCTGGCCGCAAAACCGCAGGATTGCTTCAGGCCTTAATCTGTTTCGGGCAGGGCACGCTGAGCCTTTGGTTAATTCCTCTTCCTGGTGGGAAATGAGCGTTCCATTTGCCCGTGCAGACACCTACAGCTAGTCTCTCATTGGTTCTCCCTATTCCTGTTCTCCTTGCGCAGAATTTGCAAACTGTGCCAAACAGGAGGTTAAAGGTACTGACTCTCCAAGTGGGGAGAGTGTTAGTAAAGGGTCTGGAATGGGGAACCCGAGTACCAGGGTTCGAAAACTGAGATGCATTTGAAAATGTTTCCCAATCACTTGGTGGACCATACTCTGGGGTTCCCATGCATGTTTTAGCTGAAGGAAGAATCCCTGAAACCTGGAGAGTTGGGACCCATGGAATGGGTACCATGCAGTATGACTTCAAAGGGTCTGCGTTTGCTC
>NW_021700714.1:0-1818 GCF_005190385.1 Monodon monoceros
TCACTGCTCCTTCTCCTGGGTTCTGAAGCACACACTACTTTGTGTGTGTCCTCCAAGAGTAGAGTCTCTGTTTCCCCCAGTCCTGTCGAAGTCCTGCAATCAAATTTTCCTAGCCTTCAAAGTCGGATTCTCTAGGAATTACTTCTCCCGTTGCCAGGCCCCCAGTTTGAGAAATCTGACCTGGGGCTCAGAACCTTCACTCCAGTGGGTGGACTTCTGTGGTGTAAGTGTTTTCCAGCTTGTGAGTCACCCACCCAGCACTTATGGGCTTTGATTTTATTGTGATTGTCCCCCTCATACCATCTCATTGTGGCTTCTCCTTTGTCTTTGGATGTGGGGTATATTTTTTGGTGAGTTCCAGTGTCTTCCTGTCGATGATTGTTGAGTAGTTAGCTGTGATTCTGGTGCTCTCGCAAGAGGGAGTGAGAGCATGTCCTTCTACTCTGCCATCCATTTGTATTATTATGTTTTTTATGCCTGGAAGTTAATTTTCACACCTTTGTGGCTTGAATTAAGGTTTGTTTTGGCAGGTTCCTAACAGTTTTTTCTTTAATTTCTCTTTGTCTTAAGCCATTCTGAAAACTCTAATTAGATATAACATCTCTTCACTTGGTCTATTGTGCAACACAACTATACAAAGACTTCTCTGAATTCTGATCATTGTTTGTCTATTGCTTTCAGGTAGTTAGTTCCTCAGCAGTAAATCTTAGGACACTTTGTCCTACTCATGTGCAACACTTTCTTTTCTGGAAGTGCTTTTACCAGTCTGAACTCCAGCCTCTTTCCTTAACTCAGTGAGTCTCTGTTTTGGTCT
This sequence comes from Monodon monoceros, assembly GCF_005190385.1. Lineage (NCBI taxonomy): Eukaryota > Metazoa > Chordata > Mammalia > Artiodactyla > Monodontidae > Monodon > Monodon monoceros. The sequence continues at coordinate 815 of NW_021700714.1, forward strand.
CTCTGTACTGTGCACTTTTTTTCTCCTCTCACTGGTCACAATCTTGTGTTGCCTGTTGTCCAAAATATGGGGAACTATTATTTAATATTCTTAGTCCTTGAAGATGTTTACCACAGGAAGACAATTCCAACAAAATTCAGCTCTTTATTTTTGAAATAGGTTTAGCTTAGATTTTCAATGTTTGTTAGTACTATCCTCCCAGTTGCTAAAACCTTGGCCAGAGTTTTGAATATTCTTTCAACCTACTTCCAGTTCTACCTTTTGCCTGTACCTCTCAACAGCTTCCAAAATGGCCATTTCTGGGCTTCCCTGGTGGTGCAGTCGTTGAGATTCCGCCTGCCGATGCAGGGGACATGGGTTCATGCCCCGGCCCGGGAAGATCCCACATGCCGCGGAGCGGCTGGGCCCGTGAGCCATGGCCGCTGAGCCTGCACGTCCAGAGCCTGTGCTCTGCAACGTGAGAGGCCTGTGTACCACCAAAAAAAAAAAAAAAAAAAACCAAAACCCAAGATGGCCATTTCTTCCCCTTTTGTTTCCCTAATGTCCATTTTGCACTCTTCTCAAGACGTCCTGCTACATCTAGAATAAGATAAAACTTATCTATAAAATTTACATGATTTTAGCCCCGGTCTAGCTTTTCTAACCCATATTTGCCAATTCTTGTCCTTATTTCATACTCTTCATCGGTCCTTGGTGTACTTCTGCCTTGGATGTTCTTCTACACATAACCCAATATTGGACCCTGTACAGGCCTTAAAACGAAATTTCAATTGTATAATAATAATGAATATATATCAAAATATTGGGGAGTGCAATAATACTATAAACAAACAAAAAATTTTAAATTCTGAGCAATACAATATTGCATAAATTACATGAGTAGTAATTGTATAATAAATATGAGTACTAATCATATAGCTCTAGAAAAACTAACTTGATACATTAAAAAGGATTACTGGCCCAAAAGTGATTAACACTCTAAGCCAGAAACACACACACACACA
>NW_021700715.1:0-15351 GCF_005190385.1 Monodon monoceros
TCCCCAAAGCCGTCCCCAAAGCCGTCCCCAAAGCCGTCCCCAAAGCCGTCCCCAGGCACATCAACTACGGATGCGCCAGAGACATTCCACCACCTCCTGGACCCAGGAACACGCACCGCTCAATCCAAGATGCCCCCCGGGACCCAGAGTGGTCAAGAAATGGCACATATATACAATGGAATATTACTCAGCCATAAAAAGAAACGAAATTGAGCTACTTGTAATGAGGTGGATGGACCTAGAGTCTGTCATACAGAGTGAAGTAAGTCAGAAAGAGAAAGACAAATACCGTATGCTAACACATATATATGGAATTTAAGGGAAAAAAATGTCATGAAGAACCTAGGGGTAAGACAGGAATAAAGACACAGACCTACTAGAGAACGGGCTTGAGGATACGGGGAGGGGAAAGGGTGAGCTGTGACAAAGCGAGAGAGAGGCATGGACATATATACACTACCAAACGTAAGGTAGATAGCTAGTGGGAAGCAGCCGCATAGCACAGGGATATCAGCTCGGTGCTTTGTGACCACCTAGAGGGGTGGGACAGGGAGGGTGGGAGAGAGGAAGACGCAAGAGGGAAGAGATATGGGGATATATGTATATGTATAACTGATTCACTTTGTTATAAAGCAGAAACTAACACACCATTGTAAAGCAATTATACTCCAATAAAGATGTAAAAAAAAAAAAATGAAAGAAAGAAATGGGGTTGTCACGCCGACCTCAGGTGAGACTGGGCACCACCGAGCGAGGGAGGAGGGGAACGTCCCAAGAATGGTTACATCGCGGGGCAGCCCTGAGCCATGGGAACTGGGGCGGCAGGAGTGAGGGTTGCCCTGACAGAGGCCAGCGGGCGGCAGTGGCTGCACCGCAGGGTCAGGCAGCTTTAGGGGCAACGCCAGCATCCTGACCCAGTGCAGGCAGGTGGCTCTGGAGCCCCTGGGGCAGGCGACCTGGCAGTGGTCAGTTCTTGTCTGGCACAGACAAGAGTGAGTGAGTCAGAGTGAGTCCCAAGGTGGCCCAGGCTGCCCAGCGGGAGTGGCCCTGGTGGAAGCCCCCCTGCCCCCCATGGCGCTTTCTCGTCTTGGATTTAGTGAGGAATGAGTGAACCAGTGGATGAGGGAAGGAACTCGTCTTGTGGAGATGGAGGAACCCATGTAGTGGGCTGGGGGCCGTGGGGCACCCTGACCGCTGACAGTGGCTCTCAGCTCCACCTGGACGGGCACAGATGCTTCCTGAGCTCAGCCTGAGGGGCCCGAGCTCCTGCCCGGCAGAGAGAGCTTGGAGAGTCACCTTGGGGAGTGAGGCCAGCCTAGCAGGGACCTGCCCGCGGCCACTGGCCCCATAGAACTGGGCAAGCGGCAGGGAGAGCAGTGAAGCTGGTGTAATAACAGCATCACTTGTCACCCCCAGCCCCTTAGCATCCTCGGGCCCGGTGCCAGCCCCCTGCACCTGCCCAGAGCCCCCCAGGGTGGTGGGGCTCCTACCACAGACCCGGCACTTACAGTTGAGCTTGAACACAGCAGGGATCTCAGTTTTTTCTGCGATGATTTTCTCCTTAACACACCCATCCTTCTCCCTGAAAGGCAGGTGTTTCCTGAGCCACGTGCACAGACCATGCACAGCTGATCAGGCCAAACTGTAGGCCAGGGTGGAAGCTGGCCCCAGGAGGGGCCCGAGCCGGTGGGGGGCATTGGAGCCCAGCTGGTCACCCAGGCCTTGGCTGTGCTCACAGTAACCTCTAGGGCCACAGGTGACCAGGTTGGACAGGCCACAAGAGGTCAGACGGATTGAGGGAAAAAAGGGCCGGGAGCGGCCAGGCCCCGCGGTCCGGGGCAATGACCTGCACCTGCAGACAATCCTGGGGTTCGGGTCCCCATCTCTGCACCCCACCCCCACTCCGAGGGCAGATGGGGCTCTCCCCACTCTGCTTTGTCTCTGTGACATCCCGTTCATCTGAGATATTGAAGTGTTCAGACTAGAAAAGATGCAAAACGTCTCCCCGTTGCTCAAGTACATTCGTAATCCTTAACCTAACACAGAATTAAAGTAACTGCCTGAATGCACATATCTTTCCTACGTGTTTCCACTTCAGTGGATTTTATCTCTCTTTCCAAGTTAACTAAAATGATGTTTTATGTTCATTTATTTTATTATGTTCCGAAGCATCAAATTAATAAAAGTTTTTTAAAAAAAAAAAAGCCCTGGGTGGGGAACCCTGGGTGGGGCTCCGAGGGCCCCATTGCCCGTCCCTGGGGCCCTGGTCCCACCCAGAGTGCAGCCGAGTCCCACCAGGATCCCTGACCGCCGCCCGCACCCTGCTGGCCTGCAGCCCCGGCGGGGTGTGGGGACCACGCGCACCTTTTCTGCAGGAAGATCTCCAGGTCGCCCTGGGGCGTGGGCCTCAGCTGCTCCACGTTCACTCTCAGGGGGGCGCTCTTGGTGTCCAGCAAGGAGATGTCACTGGCCGCCATGGCCACGGAGTGCCACGTCCCTGCCACCTGGGGAGCGGGCTTGATCGGCACTCCGGGGGCGGGAAGCGGACCCCGTCCCCACGGTGGGCTCTCTGTCCCACCCCGACCTGAGGCAGCCCTGAGACACCCCCTCCTCGGCACCCTGAGGAATGTTCTCCCTAAACTCACTCTGAGCCCCAAGAAGGACCCAGAGGAGCCCATCACACAAGTGGGAATGTTTGGATCTTGGGGAGATGTGGCTGGAGGTGGGGAAAGGTTGGGGGGCAGAGAGACCCTATTAGGGGCTTAACTGTGTCCCTTTAACCTCCAGAGCCTCAGAACATAACTCTTTGGAGACAGGGTCTTTAAAGAGATGACAAAGGTAAGATGAGGTCATTAGGGTGGGCCCTGATCCAGTGTGACTGATGACCTCATAAGGAGAGGAAATTGGACACAGGGATGACCAGGTAAAGACACAGGGAGAAGACAGCCGTCTACACGCCCAGGAGAGCAGCCTCAGGAGAAACCAGCCCTGCCGACACCTTGATCTCAGACTTCCAGCCTCCAGGATGTGAGACGATAACCATGTTGTTTAAGCGGCCCTGTCGGGGGTATTTGTTAGGGCGGCCCTAGGAGGGTAATGCACACCCCAGACATCACAGCCTCCTCTGTCTCCCCTTGGCCCCTGAGACCCCTGCCCGCCCTGCAGCTCACCACCCACCCAGCCCCCCTCGAACCCTTTGGATGTCCAGGTCCTCCATAGCCCGGATGACGTTGACAGCCTGGGTGCCACACGTGAGGGCCAGGCCCAGGGCAAGCAGAAGACACATCATGGCTGCAGCCTTGGTGGCACTTCTGGGCTCTGGAGGGAGAGGAAGGCCGAGGCACTGGGCTCGGGGTCTTATATAGGAGGAGGGCCAGCCGGCCAGCCTGTGCTGGGCTCCCCGCCACGCAGTTCCCCGAATCCCCTGTGACTCACCCTCAGGCCCTCGGGTGGCTTCCTCAGCTGGGACAATAGGAGGCCTTCTTCCCTCCGAGGCCAAGCAGGAAGGTCCCCTGCGTCCCCGGGACTGGACGGCTCCTGCTTGGCCCCAGAGAGGAAGGGTCCGGAGTGCGAGTCCAGGCTGGCCGCCAGCGTCAGGAACACTTCCTGGGTCGGGCTCTTGGACAAGGACAGGTCAGAGCCAACACTGAGGACAGCTGTATCCTGGAGGGCGGGCCCGTGGGTCGGCCGGGGTCCGGAGAGCCCCACGCCAGGAAGGACCCAGGGACGTGAGCCAGGGGGTGGCTGTCTGCCCCGAACAAGGGGGTCACGTCACCCGCACCCGTCACCCCTCTCTTGTGGGCTGCCCTTCCTGGGGGTTCCACTAGCTCCCAGGGCCTCCCACCCGGTCCTGCTGAGCAAGGCCTCCCGAAAGGCTATGGTCCCGCTGGGTTCCTCCTGCTTCTGGTATACTCTCCTGTCTCGGGCATCGGCTCCTCCAAACCCCACGGACGTGGCCTTGGGCGAAGGGTTCTCTGCGGTCACCCCACCCCCTGCAGGCTGGGGTGAGGGTGACGTGGGGCTCAGGTGGAGCTCCAAGGATGGGCCTGGCCTGTAGTGAGAGCTCTGCAAGTGTCTGCTGCCCAGTTAGGGTAGCAATAAAGACAACAATGCTGACAGCAACAGTCATCATAACCCCCAGAGCCACCCAGCCGGGAAGGTGACCTGACCTTTGGGGTTCCAGCGGAGCAACACCGCGTGCTCCATGTCTGTAAGTGTGATAGAAAGGTCCACAGTATCTGAATCTTCAATCTACCGAATCTTACATTTTAAATCTCCTAGGGCACTTCCCTCCATACCACTCAAGGCTGAAGCAAGCCGCCTTCAACACCTTGGGAGTCATGGGGCCCTGGCGCTGCGCATGTACCTAAGTCTGGAGGGGAATCGAGCAGGACACAGGAGTATCTGTCTCGCTGAGTCCACCTTGACAACAACACCCCCGGGGGCTGTGCAGGCCCTGTGTCCCGTGCCAGGGGGGCTGCAAAGGCCATCAATTGACATTCCAAGTGATTAACCTGCTCATCTCGGGGTGGCGGGGGCGTGAACTTTGGGGTGGGGGAAAGGGGCAAGGTGGGGATATCTCCCGATGGTGGGAGACTTGGAGGGTCGGCCCCTGTGCCACCCCCCCCCCCGATGTGTAGGGTCTTTCCAGGTGGCCACTGTCATTGTCAGCATCTTGGGAGGCTAAGGGGTCTCCTAGATTAGCTCTGGTTTGCTATCTGGCCTCTGGTTTCTTTCCTGTAGAGACCACTGGTTACTGTACCAGGAAAGAGCCCGTGCACTGGAGAGACTGCAGGACCCTAGGCTGCCCCCAGACTCCCCTTTCCCAGGGTGGGGGCTGTGAAAGAAGGAGGAGGCTCGGACAGCCCCAGTCCTCGCCCTGATCTGTTTTATCTCCTTTAATTCTTGCGACAATCCTCCAAGCTCACGGTCCCCAGTGTCCTTTGTTACGACGAGCCACAGGCAGTTATGGAGTTGAATTCTGTCGCCCCAGAACACATGTTCACCCAGAACCTCAGGATGGGACCTTATTTGGAAACAGGGTCTTTACAGGTGTAAGTAGTTCAGATGAGGCGTGCTGGAAGGGGGGCTGATCTACTGTCTGGTGTCCTTGTAAGAGAAAACTAGGACACGGAGGGGACACAGGGAGAAGGCATGTGAACACGGAGGCAGAGATTGGAGCGCGGCTTCTACAAGACCAGGCTCCAAGGACTGATGCAACACCAGCAGCTGGAGAAGCGGGGAAGGATCTTTCCTGGGAGTCTCTGGAGGGACCTCGGCCCTCCGACGCCCGAACTGTGGACTTCTGGCCTCAGACAGGACAAGGTACACTTCTGTAGTTAGTTAGAAGCCCCCTTGCTCAGTGGGTGGCCCCCTAGGACATCAGCACGGGCGGCTTGGACCCAGGGGTCAGATGCGAGAGGCCATCCCCTTCAACACAGCTCCGCTCTCAGAACTGGGTCACGCAGGGCAGAGGGAGGTCAGCCAGAGAGAAACAAGCACCGTGTTTCTCGGTAAACTTGGGAAATCGGGATCCCACCAGCCGCGGGGCATCCGTGCTGCAGGTTCTCACGTGTTCCTGTGAACCGAGACCACAAAGCATGCCCTTCAGGGCACAACTATTCATAACTTCCAGGAACCTTCAGTTTCCATAGAATACCATCCAAAAAATAAAATTGGAAAAAAAAAAAAAAGAGAGAGCGAGAGAGAAAAGGAAAAAAAAGCAACCACTGGCCTCGGGCAGTTGGCATTGTCCATTGTGGGAGGGAGACTGAGATCTAAGGGCTCAGCTTCCCCCAGGTCACGTGTTGCCCCAGAAAGTGGGACCTGGGAGGAGACCTGGGCCCCCACCAGCTCTCAGTCGCTCCCCCTCCCACCAAAACCCCTTGCTCTTTAGAACCATGTCAGGAAGTCGGGCCTGTAACTGCAGAAGCAGGAAATCACTCCGCTCAGAATGAAATCGTGGGGCCGGGCAGGGTCAGTGGGCCCTCACACAGCTGAGGATGCCATGCTGCTCGGGGCCTCAACCTCAGCACCGGGAAGCCAGTCTGAGTTTCGCTGCTCACGACCGTGGTGGCCGGCACCAGGTGCCCCCCACGCATGTCCAATAAAATGGACAGCCTACAAGAAATGGACAAATTCCTTGAAATGTACAGTCTCCCAAGATTGAACCAGGAAGAAATAGAAAATAGGAACAGACCAATTACCAGTAATGAAATTAAATCAGTAATTTAAAAAACTCCCACAAACAGAAGTCCAGGACCAGATGGCTTCACAGGTGAATTCTACCAAACATTTAAAGAGTTAATACCTATCCCTCTCAAACTATTCCAAAAAATTGAAGAGGAGCAAACACTTCTGAACTCATTCCATGAGGCCAGCATCACCCTGATACCAAAACCAGACAAAAACACTACAAAAAAAGAAAATTATAGGTTAATATCACTGATGGATGTAGACGTAAAAATCCTCAACAAAATATTAGCAAGGTGAATTCAACAGTACATTAAAAAGACCATACACCATGATCAAGTGGGATTTATCCCAGGGATGCAAATATATCTGCAAATCAATCAATGTGATATACCACATTAACAAACTGAAGAATAAAAACCATATGATCATCTCAATAGATGCAGAAAAAGCTTTCAACAAAACTCAACATACTTTTATGCTAAAAACTCTCAACGAAGTGTGTATAGAGGGAACAAACCTCAACATAATAAAGGCCATATAGGACGAGCCCACAGCCAACATCATTCTCAATGTGGAAAAGCTGAAAGCATTTCCTCTAAGATCAGAAACAAGACAAGGATGTCCACTGTCACCACTTTTATTCAACATAGTACTGGGAGTCCTAGCCACAGCCCTCAGATGAGAAAAAGAAATAAAAGAAATCCGAATTGGAAAGGAAGAAGTAAAACTGTCACTGTTTGCAGTTGACATGATACTATATAGAGGAAATCCTTAGGATGGCACCAAAAAGCTAATAAATGAATTCAGTAAAGTGGCAGGATACAAAATTAATACACAGAAATCTGTTGCTTTTCTATACACTAACAATGAACTATCAGAAAGAGGAATTACAGAAACAATCCCATTTACAATTGCATCAGAAAGAATAAAATGCCTAGGAATAAATCTAACCAAGGAGGTAAAAGACGTGTGCTCAGAAAACTCTAAGACACTGATGAAAGAAATTGAAGATGACACAGAGAGAAAGATATACCATGCTCATGGATTGGAAGAATTAATATTGTTAAAAAGACCATACAACCCAAGGCAAGTTACAGATTTAATGCAATCCCTATCAAAATACTAATGGCATTTTTCACAGAACTAGAACAAATAATTCTAACAATTGTATGGAGACACAAAAGACCCAAATAGCCAAACACAATCTTGAGAAAGAAGAACAGAACTGGAGGTATCATGCTCTATGACTTCAGACTATAGTACAAAGCTATGGTCATCAAAACAGTATGGTACTTGCACAAAAACAGACACAGGGGTAAATGGAACAGAACAGAGATCCCAGAAATAAACCCAACTAATATGGTCAATTAATCTACAACAAAAGAGGCAAGAATATATAATGGGGAAAAGACAGCCTCTTCAATAAATGGTGTTAGAAAAACTGGACCACTACATGCAAAAGAAACAAACTGGACCACTTTGTAACACCGTGTACAAAAATAAACTCAAAATGGATTAAAAACTTAAATGTAAAACCTGAAACTAAAACTCCTAGAAGAAAACATAGGCAGTACACTCCTCTTAAGGAAGAGGGAAATTTGAGACAGACTTGAAGGACTGATAAGAATTTAACAAGAGGGAACAAAATGAGCAAAGCTAGAGATGGAAAAATATAATCAATATTTAAGAAACATGAAATTGGGCTTCCCTGGTGGCGCAGTGGTCGGGAGTCTGCCTGCCGATGCAGGGGACACGGGTTTGTGCCCCGGTCCAGGAAGATCCCACATGCCGCGGAGCAGCTGGGCCCGTGAGCCATGGCCGCTGAGCCTGCGCGTCCGGAGCCTGTGCTCCGCAGCGGGAGAGGCCACGACAGTGAGAGGCCCGCGTACCGCAAAAAAAAAAAAAAAAAAAAAGAAATATGAAATTATCCTGTATAAGTTTTGCGTAGATTAGGAGTGAATAACTTAAAATTTTAGCTAGGTTTACATTTTTGGAAATCCCGAAAAGTCATATAAACGTTTTACTAGACAATTAGGAGCCATTGAAGATGTTTGAGAAGATTATTTTAGTAAAGGTATTTAAGACACACTAGATGAAATACTAAAAACACAATCGGGAATTAAGAGGTCACTGCTGTTGTCTCTCTGGGTCTGTTTCAAGCACTAGTGTGCATGAGGATACTTTGGAGCTAACAAGCCATTACCGGGCCCACCCCTGAGACTGAGATTCAGTTCATAAGTGGTGGGGCTCAAGATCTTTATTCATGACAGGTCCCCAGGTGGTTCTGTGCATGTTAAAGTCTGAGCATCTAAGGGACAGGTGAGAGCCTGGCCTTGAGTGTGGCAGAAGAAATGGCTAAGAGGGCACAGATGAGACAGGTGCGGTACCCTGGCTGCAAAACCCGAGTACTTATAGATGACTCTGTTCTGAGGCTCGCTTAGTGGAAGCATAAAAAAAAAACAAAAAAACCCCGACTTTCCTGGGCGACCGTGCTAATTCTTAGAATGGCCTCTTGAAGCTCACCAAAACTTAAGTGGCTAGCTGCATACAGTTTGTGGTTGGATCTAACAAGTTGGGACTAGATTGAGAGACTTAGAGAGTCATCAGTTCTCTTAATCTCCTAACTTCTTAAAAGCGTGGAGGGGCTGCTGAGAGAAATAACAAAAAGAGGGGGATGAGATAGAGTTGATCTAGGTCAGAGTCGTGAGCTCATGTGTCTCCCAGCAGGGTCCGTGTTTGTGGAATGAATAGGCACGTGAGTGAGTGAACAAAGAGGAAGCACGATGGAGTTTTGATGAAGGTTTGTTTACAGGACTGTAGTTCAAATAGCAACAGGAAAAGTACTATCAACAATGTCCTGTGGGGAAGGGTCAAAAACCCCCAATGTCCTAATGTAACCAAGCAGGACCCTATGGGGCCTTCCCGGAACAGACTCCCCCCACATCCCCCATGTCCTCCACTTGCCTCTTGTTTGTAGAAAAACTTTAGCCTCCTAGGCCTTCCCAGAGTTCCAAAGAGTACATTTAATCAGAGAAGTGAGAAACTACAGAAAGAAAAGAAAACAGTCAAACAAGTCAAAATTATAATAGTTTAGCCATTAAACAAAGCCAAGGACCTTTAGTTCCTCCTCAAGGGCTGTAGATAATATTCTGAGCCACGTCCTTTGAGCTGTTTTGCAGGTACTGAAACCTCCACCAGGTGGAAGAAGTTAACTCTACACTGCCCCAAAGCACACAGACCCCAGACCAGCTGGAACCAGAAGGTTGATGTTGTTGACTCCTGATGACCTCACCACCAACCAATCAGAAGAATGTCCACCAGCCGATCACACACCCCACAGCCCCCCTCCCTCACCCTGTCTTTAAAAATCTTTCCCTGAAAGACTTCGGGGAGCTCTGGCCTTTTAAGCACTGGCTACCTGGACTCCTTGCTTGGCGCCTGCAATAAACACCACCCCTCCCTTCATCACGCACCAGTGTCAGGAGATAGGATTTACTGCACGTGGACACTCGGACCTGAGTTTGGTTTGGTCACACTAATAGCAAAGATTGTTAAAGATTGCAAAATACTCTTTCAGGAAGTCTCTCTGACTTTCTACCGCAACTGGAAACAGAGGTGAACCCAAGGCCAAAACCTCTCAGTCTCCCTTGCGGGGTCTTTGCCTCTATCCCTAGAGACACTTCCCCTCGGGATTATGACTCAGCGGTGGCCAACAGCAGGAAGGGTATTTCAGGTGGGACAGTCCCGATGAAAGGTCTATTCAGTGTCTCTTTGGGGAAGCACACGTTTCTTATACCAGATTCTCCTCCTTCTCCTTGGAAAATTCAGCAAAGGGTAACACGCAGCTCAGAAGACAGGCCTGAGGAAAACATTGGTGCCACAGAGCAAGGAATGTGGTTGTGAATCAGCTTTGCATGACCAGCATTTACCCCCCACGTCACAGAAAGTCTTGTGTGATGTCTGGCTGAACAGTGTGTTAAATTCTGGAAAACAACTATTTTCTAAGCCATTTACCAGAGCAAAATTGTTTAAAATTAACACAGTTATTAAAATTATAATTATTTTAATAATTATGGAGCATTTTTATAGCAGTGGGAATACCTTTAGTTTAATAGCTCCTGAGCCAATCCCTTCTGTGGAAAAAACCAAAGGCTAGTACTAAAGAACATAGCACTACTTTAAATTGACATCCGTATGGCATTATTTCTAATATGCTTGACCTGAGCTTTATCATTTGGGAGATAAATACATCTCATATGAGTTTGACCAGTTGGTGTTTAAAAAAAAAAAAAAAAAGACAGGAGAGGACAAGAAAGCTTAACCTATAACATAAGTGGAAAATGTATCCCGGAACATAGGAAGAAAATCAAATCCAGTGCTGGATAACAATCCATCGTGACTAATTGTTTCTTCCCCTGCAATGTAAGGGTCATCTGACATTATAAAACATACTGATGCAATTTACAACCTCAATCGGTTAAAGAAAAACTATTTGGTCACCTCAATGCAGAAAACACGTTGGTTAGAGTTTAACAGCAATTCCTGGTTAAAACCAAGCCAAAACAAAACCTTTTATCTAAATAGAAACAGAAGGGACTTTCTTTAACCTAATGAAGTATATACAACCAACATTGCCAGCAAAAATCATTCTTTAAAGTGCTACCATCTTTGTTCCTTTTTACACAAAATTTTTTTTTCTCTGTTACTGGTTTTAATTAATTTGTTATCTGTGCCCTGGAGTAGTTTTCTTCCTGCTTTTTATGGTTGATATTAGTTGAGCTTCTTTAATCTGTATATTTATAGTTTTCACCTAATTTTTGAGAATTTGGGGCCACTGTTTCTCCAAATAATTTTTCTGTCCTCCTCATCCCCTGTAATGTCTCTCTTTGTAGTAATTTTCTTTGCTCGGAACTATGCTTTATTGGTTATTAAAATAGCCACTCCTGCCTTCTTTTCATTAATGTTAGCATGATACATCTTTTTGCATCCTTTCACTCTCAACCTGCCTATGGTTTTGAATTGGTGGTCTCCACTCCACTACCGAGCCCATCCAGAAATTAAACTTTTAATTTCTTTAATGGTAGGTTTCAGTTTTTGGTGAGATTTTCTATGTTTTCACTTGTTTCAAGTGTGTTCGGAATCACTTGTTGAAGCATGTTTACAAAGGCTGCTTTAAAATCCCTACAAGATAATTTCGACAACTGATTCGTCTTGCTTTTGGTGTCATTGTATCGTCTTTTCTCACCCAGGTTGTGATTTTCCTGGTGTTTGGTATGACAGGTGATTTTTGATTGTATCCTTGACATTGTACCTGTTATGATAGGAGACCCTGGGTGTTACTTGACGTTGTTTTTTTTAGTCATAGTAAGCAGTCTCCCTCCTACTATCCTGGCCTATTCTTGTGGACTGTGGTTCCAGTTTAATGTCCAAAGCCTTTGTGGTGCCATTTTGACCCACACACAGGGGTATCTGGTGCTACCTGGGCCCCCACTGTCCCTGCTCGTGCTGCCTGAAGGGAGGAGGGTTTCTTCAGGCCTGGCCGCCAGCATTTCCCAGTGGGGAGGACCATCTCAGGCCTGCTCTCCTGTGGGAAAGGGAGTGCAACCCATGGCTGATTATTGCTGGAGGGGCCTCGGTTGGGTTCCCTTGCCGCAGGTGCTGGGCTCGCCTGGTGTCGTCAGAGGGACTCCTGTTTGATCCAGGCGGGGAATGTCCCACCTTGGCTGCCTTCCTGGCTGGGTCAGGAAACACCAGGCCGGGTCACCTTATTTGCTTGAGTCGGGGGGACGTGACACCTTGCGCTGTGCCCTCCCCCAACCCCAGGGCCCCAAACCAGTTGGCCTTCCTTTTGCCACATTTCAGATTTCTGCTTTTGCTGTCGCTTGTGTAATTTCCAGGCTGTATAATTGTGCTTAGCAGGGAGGAGCAGGGGGAGATGGGCTCACACCATCTTGTCCACATTGGAAGTCCAGCCGCCACGGTGTTTTGGGGAAGCTTTCTATTAAACTCTTCCACAGTTGGCTTTGCTCGCTTTCAATTGACTATGTTAGCGGCAGGAAGAACCCACCGGGGGGCTGTCACACCATCTCGGGCTGGCCCTGACGTCCGAGGAGACTGAGGCCCTGGCGGGTGGTGGCAATGGTAGGGAAGGTCAGGTGGCAGGACTGGGGTGGCGGGGGAGCCACGCTGGCACCCGGTGGTCGCTGCGCACTTCCTGCGCGTGGACCCTGCTCTGGGTGCAGGAGAGCTGTCTTCTCCTTCCATCCTCACCCACGCCTCCCTGGGGTCACTCCTTCCACACTCTCCACTTTACAGGTAGGGAACGGATGCAGAGAGGTGACAGCAGGGCGTCGTCAGGCTGGCCTGCAGCCTGTGCTCTTGACCAGTGCACAGCCAGGATGACCGCTGCCCTCGGCAGTCACAGAAACGAGCTCACAGCCTTGTCACCACCCTGTGGCCAGGCCCTGCCCTGCCGTCCTGTCCATCCTTTTCGTCTGTGGAGCCAGACCTGGGAGCTTTCCCATTGGAGGGGTTCGGTGTCAGGTTAGAGCTGGAGCGTGGAGCCGAATGGCCAGGGGCCCGGTTCAGCTTTGCCACTGAACTGGTGTAGGGACTGGGGGTTCCGTGGCTGTGCAGCCACGTCAGCACCATGCAGGGCCTTAGGAAGCTGAAATGCCTGAATGTTGTTGCCCCCATTTCTCTCTTGGCAGGGGCGGGGGTCAGCCCTGCCTCAGCTCCTGTCAGGGGGTGACCCTGAGCTCTAATTGGGGGGGAGGGGGGTGGTCTTGCTCTTTGATGCTGGTCCCTGTGGATCCGCCCACCCACAGAGCAGCCTGAGGCCCCCGCCCACCCTGGAGCTCTGACACACCCCCACCTCCAGGGAGGGCAGGAGGTGCCAAGACATTTCTTTTTCAAGAAATTTAAATGAAAATGTATGATTTTCAGGGTGAGGTGTCCCACCAGCAAACAGGGTTTCCGCAGCACTATGACGACAGAGGTGGGATGAATAGTAAAGGGAAATTGTGTCCAATACCGCCTGACACAGACGAGGCATCCCGCTGGGGTCCCCGCTGGGCTCAGGGCTGGGTCTGGAGGAGGCACCACCTTTCCCATCCCTGCTGTCACCACCTGAGCCGCCCGGGTCCCCAGCCCACGCGCATCGGCCAGGAAAGACTCAGACAGGAGTGCGCACTGCTTCATGCCTTTATTGCTGAAGGAGGAGCGCCCCCGAGCAGGAGGCCCCAGGCGGGGCCCGGAGGGGCCTGGGTCCCAAGAGGGGTGACCTTGGTCCTGGTGCCTCCTGACCCTGCTGGTGGGGGAGACGGGGGTGACATCTTCTGTCCCCAGAGGGGCCAAGGCTCCCGGGCCCTGAAATGGACACGGGGCTCTCCTGTGATTCCTGGGGAACCTGCTGGACCCTCGCCAGCGCCCCCTCCCCGGGCTGGGCCTGGGGGTGCAGGACGGCCCCTCCTCGGGAGAGGGACCCCCCCCCCCCGCCTCTCCCCTCAGGTGGAGTGTCTGTCACCGGTGCCCGCTTCCGGGGCCTCCACCTTGGCCCTCGGCCCTGCCCAGAGGGAGCAGAAGGAGGTCAGCATGCGAGTGAGGCCAGGACACAGGAAACGACCTCCCCAAAGGCCACCCCTCGAGAGTGGGCACGCGGCCAGCGGCTCTGCAGTCGCCAGGAGAGACCCCAGCTTCCAGCCATTCCCGCAGGGAGACCCCAGGGCCTGATGGGGGAGCCCGGGCTCCACCAAGACCCCACACCCTTTGCACGTGCCCAGGATGTGGGGCAGGGGGGTTACGTTACCTCCAGGGCGCCGGCAGGAGCTCACCTAGACACGGCACTGCTCTGTGGGGGAGGGAGAGCCGTGCGGGAGGGTCAGGACGGGACTGGGTGCCCCAGGGACAGAGGGGCCTGGCAGGGGGTGGGGAGGGATGGGCCCACCTCGGGGCGCTGCACTTCCATCCCCTTCCTCCCAGGAGCCCTGGGGAGAATGGGGCTCACCACGGGAGGAAGTCATCCCCGGGGTTGGTGGCTTTCTGCCCAGGGAGCCGGGGCGGGGCCTGGGCGCTCACCTTCCAGCTGGGTCGGGCTGAAGGAGAGCCGGATGTGCATGGGCAGGGGCTTGATGGCTCTGTCGAATTTCTCCATGACCCCGTCGTCCACTGGCAGGGTCCTGGCTGTGGGGGAGGGGTCAGTCCCTAGGGGCACCTCCGCCCCCCCCCCCAGACCTCGGGGATGCCGAGGGCCCTGCCCCACCCCCCCCAGGGTGGTCTGCAGGGCTCAGCGCCCCCACCCTTCGGGGCCCCTGCCCTCCTCGCTCGGCCCATTCGCCTCGCCGTCCTCCTGGTGCACTGCAGTGGGGGTCTGCACGGCACCCCCCTCTGGGCATCTGGGTCTCCTCCTGCCCTCCCCGCCCCACCCCAGGGCTGGCTGACTTATAACCAGGAGCCTGCACTGCCTGGTGCCCACGGCCACTTCCCTGGGGACACACAGTGGCACATCTTCTGTGACAATAAAGATGCCACCTGACATTTGTTTTCAGGACGTTATAGTTGAAAGATGTCTCTGTAACTGAATTCTTATTTGGTGAAGTAATTGAAACTCCCGGGTAACAAAGGCTGTTGGATTCATAGTGACCCGCCGGCTCCATCGGGATGGTCACACCAGTCACAGCGCTTGCAGTCCGCCTGCCCCTCAGCCCGCGGTCTGTCCCTCGTCCCCAGCCACCCACAGGCCCACAGGAGACCAGGCCACAGGATGCGACCCTCTCCCGATGACCCCTCACTCCTCCTCCTCTTCCTCAGGTGTCAGGCTCCCCCGTTCCCACGCGCTCTCCGCAGTGAGGACCACACTGCGGGTCTCCCTGGGAAGCAGGGCTTGGGCGCGTACCCAGGCACTGGCAGGTCAGGCTGTGCTCGGGGTTGGCCGTGTTTTCCATGCAGAAGAGCAGGTAGTTTGTGTAGTCGGAGTCCAACACGAAGATCTTATTCTCATTCAGGGCTGGAAGGGAGACCAAGACAGGGCAGAAGTAAGTTCCAGCGGCCAGCTCCTCTGGTCACCACCTGGCAATGACTGCACTCCAACATGCTACAGCCCCTTCCCCAAAGCCGTCCCCAAAGCCGTCCCCAAAGCCGTCCCCAAAGCCGTCCCCA
>NW_021700716.1:0-10936 GCF_005190385.1 Monodon monoceros
TTAAGTAGTTCTATAGAATAGTTACATGGGATGGCACATCAGGATATTATGCTTCTCCTGTTGTTTCATTATGTGAGCACTACGAATGGTTCCGGGTAGAGGAGAGAGGTGGTCATAGTCTCTGAACTCCAAGTCTTAGGGGCTGTTGACTAAATGAGAACCTGAAGAAAGGAATGAAAATTTAGTTGTGAAGAGTCCCTCAATTCCCCTAACAACCTCAAAGGGCTTGCATGACCACGTGAATGGTCTTTAATAAATTTAATTTCCAGGTTGTACAGAAGTGAACTATTACAGCTGTCTTGCTTGTACAACAAAGACTAATAATTAACTCATAGCTACATATGGGTGACAATAAGCCTGATGTTACCTAGAGATTCCTGAAGAGAACAATGGGCTTTTACAGTTTATCAAGGCACGGCATAAACTAGGCTGTTGGTCTATATCAGTTACCATCAAGCCCCTGCCTCGGCCTCCAGCTCAATTCTGAAGAATTTCCTTTCTTATTAAAGTCAGCAAGTATGTATGATGTAGGAACATGGAATGGACTCCCCTCTTGCATCAAAGCAAATCTTCTTAGCTTCACATCTTATTTCAGCCACTGCCACAGAAACCAGGTGTGTAACAGAGGGGCAACCTGACCACATCTTACATCAGGCTTAGATGGGGGGGGTTCTTTAGCTTTCATCCAGCCAGGGGCTTCTTTGATACCACGTTGTAGGACACCTGAGGGAACCCACTTCTTACTCCTGCACTCGCATCTTGGAATGCAGAGGAGCTGACGATTTATGGGGCAGCGCTTGACCAATGGGGATGGGATCCAATGGATAAATGCTTCTCTCTTTCTTTCCTCAGGTGAACTCTCTTGACACATACTTTATAAGGATCTAGGAACTAGTCTTACCTTTAAGGTAGATAAACGTTGGGGAATCCAGCAAAGCCAACTATGAAGGTGACGCAAGTGAGATAAGAAGAAAACCAGGAGAGGGAAAGGAATCATTGTGGGAGCAAATTCTTAAGGAGGCAGGAATGAGATGCAGTACATAAGTGAGGGGATGGCTATAGATTGGAACAGGGGAGTGCGTCCATTGTATGACGATGAAAGTTAAAATGTATGAGGTAAATATGGTAGCAGAAGGATAATGCTCTCTTCTGATTTCATTAATGCATTCAGGAAAATTTAAAGTATTGTCATCATCTAAGGGTTAGAAGAAGAGGTGAGGTTTTCAAAGTTTGAGAAGAGAAAACATGTGTAATAGTTGATGAGAAACAGAAGTCCTAGAGAGGGAGTGAAGTGATTAGGGAAAGAAGTAGAATTAGTGGCAACATCTACCTTCTTGATATATTTCCCATGCACTATCCAATTTAAAAAAGACATTTTCATAATTATTACAATTTTAAATCCTGCATTCTTAGAACATATTAGGCTACTGCAGTGGTTCTCAAAGTGAGAACCCTGGACCAGCACATCAACATCACCTGGAAACTGGTTAGAAATGAAAATACTGAGGTCTTCCCTAGATCTTCTGAATCTGAAACTGGGGTGGGGTCCAGCAATCTGTGTTTTTAAAAGCCCTCCAGGGGATTCTTATGAGAGCTATAAGTCAGAATCCACTAGCTACCGTATGTCCTTACTCAATTTACCTTTACACAACTTAACTGTGTATATTTGATTTATAAAAGTATTCTTTTATAATAAAAATGCTACAAGATGAACACAAACTTTCTTTTTAGAGTATGTTAACACCTAGAGCCACCCACTTTCTTTAAATTATAAAGTCAAAATATTTAATAGAACACCAACTATACTACTTTTCAACCAAAGCTATTATAACTACTATGATTTGAGTTTGAGGCATTCCAAAATCTTATAAAATGTAAAAACATTGTTTCTATATGTGTTAACTGATGTACAGCCTAATGTCCTTATTGCATTTTTAAGAACTGACAGCTGTTGCTTCACATTAGATCACAACATTGGAATTAATTCTGGATGTTAATGAGGCATACATTTGCCCAGATTTTACACTGATATTTTATACTGGAATTGAAATGAATTTATTTTAAACAATGATGATACTGAACATTTCCTTCTATTATTTGACCTTTTGTTATGATAAATTACTAACCAATTTATATGTGTTTTCAATGCCATCAATATGCTTAAGAACAAAAACACTTAAAAATAATTAGGCACATTCTACAAAATAAAAACAACTGTAAAGTAAATAAGACATTTTTATTACCATTGAAATGCATGTTGAAAAGAATCTTTATTTCAATAGCTTGACACTTAAAGGCATAATAAAGGCGCAGCTCTATTATCAGTAGTTATTGATGAGAAACACAAAAGTATATGAATCTAAAATACCCGTTTTATCAATCTCAGTAAAGTGGTTTCAATGTGGGAGTTATTTGGCTACTACATAGATTATCTTGAATATAATATACAGCATACAAAAGATTTCTTCTGCCAAGAACACCTCCCACGGTGCACTGTAAGGAAACGCCCCCTGTATTTGGTCAGTAATGAAAAAAACAAAATAGTGCTTGATATCACAACATCATCAATGATTCCCAATTTCTTACCATCTGGGGACTGCTACAACCTAGTCTATCTCCTTCAGTGTCTGATGCCCACTCAGGAATTATTTGCCACACATTTTAGGGAAGTCATCGTCAACATAATCATTGTAAAGATACATTAAATATTGATTTCTGTACAAAATGAATAAAAGAGACATGTTTTTTGTCTTCTTTGAGTAAAACAAAAATGAGGACTTTTCACTGCATTTTGCTGGGCTTTGTTTCATATTATTCCTGTGTTCCCTTCCTCTTTTTTTTTTTTGGTCTGTTTTTATGACATCCTAATATAAAATAAAGTTTAAAAAAGACCAGGATGATCTGACACAATATCTGATTTGCTACAAAATACTCCTGTGGTGGGCATGGAGCAGAAATGGGAGGATATAAATGAAATAAGATTTGACATTTATTGATAACTGTTGAACCTGGATCAATGGGTCCATAGAGGTTCGTTGCTCTTTTCTTACTATTGAATATGTTTGAAATTTTCCACAAGAAAAAGTGAAAACCAACTTTAATCACATTTAATTTTGTTTGGGAATTAAGAACTTTAATGCAATCTTTGAAATAATTGGAGGCATACTGGAGTGTTGCAAAACAAAGATTGAGAATTAATGTTGAAGCTTGTGGGACAAATTTTCACAGTAAGAATTTTTTAAAATATCTTTCTAGAGATTGATAGGGAAACAGCACCAATTTTCTCATCACTTTCAATTGGTGGTAATTATGAATAATTCCCAAGTCTCTCCAGGGTGTTTCTGGTGTGATTTGACATCTGAACTGAACCCAGTCTCAGATATAGCCGGTTACCATGGAAAATAGCTCAGCTCCAGCCTGAGGTTTTGCTGTCTATACAGGCATGTTCTTAGACAAGGCATGGGTGGGTATAAAGCATAGTGGAATGAGATGACAGAATTTTGAGAGAGAAATACACCAACGAGCTCAATAACTGGATGAAATCACAGAGCTTTCACAGGTATCCTACAAAAGCGTACTATACACAGGCTTTAGCAACAGCAGGCCTGTGTTTGAATTCCTTGTCTGTCTCTTAGTTTCTGTGTCACCAGGGATAACTTACTTTTCCTCTGAAGCTTTGTCTCTGTTTCTGTTTTTCTTTCATTTGTAAAATGAAGATAATACATATCAGAAAAAGGTATTGTAAGGATTCAGTAATATTTGTGCATGTAACATTCCTGAAACATACTAGACAATAAAGCAGATGGTAATGATTCATCCTAACGTGTATTACATGCCACTATAACTGAAATCAACTAAGCTCTGATTCCCTGACATTCATGGATGCAAGTGATAGGAAAAGAGACACCCTATTCCCACATATGACTGTGCAAATTCCAACTATCCCTTCAGTGAGACTTTGTTAACCAGAGGTTCAACCAGACAGGTTCAGACCTGGCCATGGTAACATTGTCTGGAAATGCAGCTTTTGGATGGTTTGGTTAAGTAGAAAGGGGAAAATCCTAATGGGAACACTGGACATCTCTCTAATATTGACAAATCTAGACAGATTAAGGAGGCGCTGGATGGCAGACAATACCTATCTTAGACTGTCATGGAGTTATAAGGCAAATATTTTGTTTTATGGGTTTTTTTTTTAAATACTGAAAGAAGACCTACTTACTTTAGACAATAAGAAAGTAGATGGTAATCTTGGTGTGAATAATTTTTGCTTACACCTTAAGAGTGTCTTGATTGTTGTATACCCAACACCTAATACTGACATTTAGATCTTATCCATTTATTCATTGATCAAACAATTACTAAGTGTGTACTAAGTTCTAGGCACTGCTCCAGGCGCTGAGGGTACAGCAGGGAATGAAGTAAAGCTCCCTCATAGAGCTCATATTCTGGAAGCAAAGGCAAAAAATCAATGTTGGGAGTTTGGTATTAACATATACACACTACTATAATGAAAATAGATAACCAGCAAGGACTTACTGTATAGCCCAGGGAACTCGGCTCAATATTCTGTAATAACCTAAATGGAAAAAGAATTTGAAAAAGAATAGACACTTGTATGAGTATAACTGAATCACTTTGCTGTACACCTGTAACTAACACCTCACTGTTAATCAACTATACTCCAATATAAAATTTAAAAATTTTTAAAATTAACCATCAGAAAAAAATCAGTGTTTTTCTAAATTAATGGGTACTTTAAGAAGCCCCTCCAAAACAGGCTCAAAACTTTCCACAGAAAGTAAGTGAGCCTGTTCAAGACCCAGCTTTCTGCACTATCACATGAAAAGAATAATCTTTGTCTGAAAGATTATTTTCCAGCAGAATTTTCCCAATGCCTAACTGTATGATTAGATTTTGAGCAGAATTCTCACTTGTTTAGTAAATCAAGATCATGTATTTCAGGTACCTACATAAATAAGTAAACCCCTCGACCACTACCTTTTTTAGTGTAATTCATCTAGATGCCAAAATTTTGCTAAATATAAATTTAGGTTTGTCACTAAATAAAATGTACATGATCAGAAAAATGTGAGAAAGTTAAAATAGACCTTCTTTTAATTTAAAGGTGATAACTATTTGAAACCAATATTTACATAGTCACTAGTAAATATAAATAATAGTAATTGTTAATATACATGATATTTAATTACCAAGTAATAGGTATTGTTTCAAGCACTATAGATACATAAACTCTCCTAATGCCCACAAAACCCTATGAAGTAAAGACTCCTATTATCTCCTTTTTATGGATGAAGAAACTGGGGCACAGATGGGATTAAGTTATGTGCCTGAGCTAAGTAAAGTGATGAATCAGAGTTTGAACCTAAAGTTTGTGCTTATAGTCACATTATGTACCCTCTAAGAAGATAAACAAATACATTTCAACTGGTACATCCACAGATCACAAAGGAAGTACATTTTAACTTTAATGTGATAACAAAACAAAATATGTTTATATTGGCTTCTCTGACAATGACTCCTTGGTAGACGTTGTTTTACATGTACTCTTAAATTATTTAAGTGACTTTAGTAAACTGCTTCAGATTTAGAATTTGCCTAATTATTGAGTTTATTTTGAAAATTGATAATGCACTCTAATCTAGAAACTTGTTTTTCTTATTCAGAAAGGAAGAGAAATTTTATTGAGCATGTATTGTGTGTTTACACTAAATTACCTTACCTCATTTAATCCACAAAACAGTACTGAAAAATAGGCACTGTTCCCTGTATTTTATAGAGGAAGAAAATGAGACCCAGAAATATCACAGAACTTGCTCAAGATCATACAACTATTAGTTAAAAGGTCTGAGAGCCAAACATATGTCTTATGCTTTGCCTGAGTTTTTCAATCAAATAAATTTTAAACTTTGGTTATATTTTACTTACATATATTGTATTATAACTACACAACTGTTGCAAATTTTTACCAATACACAGTTACTCAATACTAAGGCATCAGAATTACACAGAAGAAATCTATGATCTTACAATTATGTTACGCTGATCATTTGAATCCTAAAAACATAAAGATGAGAGTTTTGCAATTACATTGTGCATTTGAGGGCGGCCCTTTGTATGATGTTTGATTCCCCAATTTTTAAAAATATGTTATAGAAAATACTAGAAGTGTTCTAACCTCTCAACATGTTTCCAGTCAGCATGGAAATAATTTGCTAGAAGTTTTGGGGAAATGGTCATTTTCATAATTCAAACACATAACTCAAATACAAACTTCTACATCCCGCTAAATATTGAACAAAATGAATGAATTGATGAGGCTTTTTTCTTATTTGAAGTCAATAAAACTGGCATCTCCTGACTACCAGTTATATTCCCTAGAAGATTCTAGCATGAATGAAATTAAGCTCAGAGTTAGAAGATTCAGTTTCTCATTTCAGTTCTGCTGCTAGTTGGCTCTATGACTTTGGGAAAATATTTCAGATATTTGGGACTCCGTATTCTCCTCCATAAAAGGAAGGAGTTAAATAGCAGATTTGAGGGTTTCTTTCATTCTATACTGCCTGCAGTTTACTTTAGTTTTCATTTTGGAAAATTATCATGCTCAACTTCCTGTTGAAAATGTATTTGATATAATGTGACCAGATCTACAAAATCTATGTTAGTCTGTCAGATTAGCTTCCTACTCAGTTCTATTGAAATATTACATCTGTAAAAACGTATCCCACAGATATACACTACAAGAACGTATGACGTATATTAGAATGTGCAAAACAAGAACACTGTTTAATTGCCTAAGCTCCATTTGCTCCTTCCCCTCTCCCTCCTTCATCCCTTCCTTCCTTCCTCCCTTCCTCCCTCCCTTCCTTCCTTCCTTTTTTCTAAAATAGTTAAGTATCTACTCTGTGGCAGGAACTGAGAAAACCCTGAAAATTTATATATAGTTAAAATTCACCACATTTTGTGCTTTTATCTGTAGTTCTTTTCCTTCCTGCTAGAATGTAAATTCCAGGAAAGCAGGAATCTTAGTTTTGTTCATCGATGATCACTGGTGATACTTTTATTCTATGTTTTAGTGACATTTCTTAAATAACTGCTCTGAGCCTTCTCTATTAGTCTCCTTGTTCCTGGCAGTTTCAAGGATGATTCACATCACACCAATAACTTCAGGGTACCTGGTATTATCCAGAGTCAGAAGTCCTTCCCCATGCTTGCCTTTCACACAGTGAAAATTCTTGGCCATTTATCTCTTTTTTCTTTTCTTCATGAGTTTATCTACCAAATCACCATTTTTCATTAGTTGGTGATTCTTAATGTTTTGAAGGTCATTATTCCTCTGATTAAAATTTGGGGTAATATCCTTTGAAAATGCACATATTCATATACATTCACAAAAATTTGGCATTTGATTTCAGGGGTTTCAGTGAACCCCAAAAGCCTCAGAACCATGGAACCACAGTGTTAGGAAGTTATGATTTAAAAGTATGGCATGGTATAGGTAAAGACAAATGAAGACAACAGAAAGAGTTTTACACACACACACACACACACACACACACACACACACACACACCAGAAATCTACAGTATGTTATTTTCATTTTCATTTTCTCAAACTTCTACTTCTTCAGTAATGCAAAATTAACCCATGACAAATGTAAAATCACTCAATTCATGGTTCAACTTGTATATCTAAATAGTTTGGAAGCAGTAACTATTAACAATTACAGTAAAGTTTATATGCACAGCTGCTCTGATTGATGTGAAATTCATTTGTAGTTGTCCATGTATGAAAGTGATATTGTATAAAGAACTGTTCTCTGTTGTACCAAATCCATTTAGTTTGAAGCTGTTTCCTTCAAAACTCCTTTGTCAGATACTGAAAATGCTTCTAGTGTGATTCAGACTGATACTCCAACTGATATTCCTGATAAGAATTACAATAGGAACAACTTAGTTACAAAACAATAAGGCACTCCTGTTTGTTCAAAGTGCCCTAATGTTTCCATGGTAACTTTCTCTGCTGTTTCCATGTTCAAACTTCCCCACCCACTAATGATACTGTGAAATTTGTTGATTTATTAGTCATCCTCCTTTTCCTTATTTTATTGGCTTTTTTTTCCTTTTACTCTTCCCTCCTTCCGTGTCTTCCATGTCCCGACCTCATCCTCACATATCTCTTTCCTACTCTGATATGTATTGATATTTGTCCCCCTTCTGAGTCTCTAATATTATTTCTTTTGTTTCTGTTTTGGAAACAGTGTTCAATTTTCTACGATATATATATAGATACAGATTCCAGTAGAAGTCCAATTATTTTCAAACCAGTTTAACTGGTAAAATGACACTTCATTCATGAAGTCAGATTGTCATGTTGCTAGGACAACTGCAAACATGATAAAGCTCAAATCCTTCCTCATGGAACACTACTCATGTTGTCATGACAACCTATAAAACTCAGTTTAAGTGTCATTTCTATACAGAAGATCTGCATATACTTTGGTTAAAATCAGGAACATTTGACAAATTTCTGTAAATTTTTACACTTCAGATTCACTTCAAACTTCCAAACTAAAAGTAATCAAATCTGGTAGCAGTTTAGAACATGAGGATTTTTACCATTCTACAGAGTCAAAAAGTGATATGGAATATATAAAGCAGTGGAAGTTATGACTTATTGTGATCTTTTAAAAGCTACTGGTAACTTGTGAATTGTTTTGCCTGATTAATATTTGAAATTTGGGTGTGTAATGATGAAACCTGTGGGTCCTTACTATCTATATAGTAGTGGAGTAAGTTCTGAATCAGTGGTACCTATTTCTTAAATCCAGTGATCCTTCAAATCATAATACATAATGAACATTAAATGTTAAAAAAAAGGAAGTTTTGATAAGAATGAAATTTTATTGCTCTGCTAATTGTGTCTCTCTCTTCTAAAAGGTTTCAATGATTCATTGATTCAGAAGGCTTTACATGCCCTTTTTTGTGATCTAAAACCTTTCTTTTCACTTTACTCAATCTTCTATTACTAATATCTACATTGGATACTGAATTGCTGACAGAGTAAAAACTGCATTATAAATCTTTCTTCTTAAAAAAAATTTTATTCTCTGTTCTTTATCATCTCTAGAACGTATCCCATGTCACATTTCTTTACAAATAAATCAACGGTGGCTTTTGACTATTCCCTTTCTTTTTTCCTGTTTTATAAATCTCAAATTAATACCATCTCCAATCCTTTAGCATCATTTCTTTGGCACTGATATGGAAGAATTGTGATTCAAGTAATACTCAGTGAGTTTTCTAATGTCACACTCAACCTTATGCTCTCAAGATCCTAATTACATGAATTCAGAGCAGAGCTCCTGGGAGAGTTCGTGGATGGGCTTCAGAGTGTCCAAGAATGTGCCTAAAATTGTATACAAAGTTTTAAGTGTATGTTCACATGTACATCTTTATGGGAGAAAAGCCCACAACTGGCATAGCATTAAGAAAGGAAGTATTACTAAAACGTATTAAGGAACATTACTTTAGGGCATAATATGGCATTGCAAAGTATTCATGATGAAGTGGAATGAGCTGATTTTGAGTCAAAAGAGCTGGTTTTTAAATCCCAAATTTTCCCTACCAGAGTGACACATATGAGAAAACATATAGGGATTATGTATCCTACTATAAATTTTTGAATATACTAATGACTGATAATTCTGGAAAACAGTGAAGTCTATTACAGGAAATTAAAAATTAAATGCAGGTAAAATCATTAATCGTAATTCAGTTTAGAGTCTTTCATTGATGCAAATTAACTTCCATATAATATTCCTCAAAGAACTGTCAAGGAAGATGTTTTTTAAAGGACTGCATTGTCTCCAAGGGACAAGAACAGAAAAAAAAATACTGGAAAAAACTGAAAATTTTAATATGGTATATATTAGATTTTTTTTAATATAATTTTATTTATTTTTGGCTGCGGGTCTTCGTTGTGGTGCATGGCTTCTCACTGCAGTGGCTTCTCTTGTTGCAGAGCACAGGCTCTAGGCACATGGCAGGTTTCAGTAGGTGCAGCACGCAGGCTCAGTAGTTGCAGCATGAGGGCCCTAGAGCGCATGGGCCTCAGTAGTTGTGGATCGCAGGCTATAGAGTGAAGGCTCAGTAGCTGTGGCTCATGGACTTCGCTGCTCCGTGGCATGTGGGATCTTCCCAGACCAGGGCTCAAACCCATGTCCCCTGCATTGGCAGGTGGATTCTTAACCAGTGCGCCACCAGGGAAGTCCCTATTATAGATCTTTAAATAAGTCATTGCCCCTAGGTTATAAATTCCTTAAAATGAAAAACTTTAACAAACATCTTTATAATTGCAATGTATGATTAGCATTAATTGGTTTAGTAGGTTCCCAATAAATCAATGGACATACTTCCTAAGGGATCTTCAAAATCAAATTAGGTGTCGTCTCCCTCCACATGAACAACTTCTCTTGCACATATGAAGAACAACTGCCCTTAGGTAAACACAGAAAATGAGCTTTAGGTAAAGAAAACAGAAGCAATGGAAAACCGTGTAACAAATACCTACTACAGTGCCATAAACAGATACCAAACCAAAGGAAATAATATCTCAAACTCAGTGGCATCTCAGTGGATATGGTGAACATTAAAAAAGCAAAAGATTGGGCTTCCCTGGTGGTGCAGTGGTTGAGAGTCCGCCTGCCAATGTAGGGGACGTGGGTTCGTGCCCCAGTCCGGGAAGATCCCACATGCCGTGGAGCGGCTGGGCCGGTGAGCCATGGCTGCTGGGCCTGCACATCCGGAGCCTGTGCTCCGCAACGGGAGAGGCCACAACGGTGAGAGGCCCACGTACTGCAAAAAAGAAAAAAAAAAAAAAAAAAGCAAAAGATTAGCTAATGGAAAATATATGC
>NW_021700717.1:0-4723 GCF_005190385.1 Monodon monoceros
ACCAGAGGGCCCTCATCACTGAGGGCAGGAGGCCCCAGAACGCTCCAACTGCCACCAGAGGGTCCACGTCGCCAAGGCGACGTGTCCCAGCCAGGCAGGATTGACCTCACAGCAGAGGGGCCACATCATGAAAGTGTGAGCAACCCAGCCGTTGGGACCCCAGGACAGAAAGCCCACATACCCATGGGGATGAGAACCTGGCAGGAGTGCCCTCGCACCACTTAGCATGTATCAGAAAATGTGGGAACCCAGCCGTTAGGGCCTGACGCCAGATGGCCTCATCACCGAGGGGAGGAGGCTCCCAGCAGGCTCCAACTGACACCATAGGGCCGACGTCGCCAAGGCGGGGTGTGCCAGCCAGGCAGGAGTGACCTCAGAGAAGAGGGCCCACCTCACAGAAGTGTGAGGAACCCAACCAGGATCAGAGTCTCACCAGAGGGCCCATATCACCAAGGGGATGGGAACCAGGCAGGAGTGTCCTCACATCATAGGGGCCACATCATCAAAAGATGAGGAACCCATCATATGTAGCCTCAAACCAGAGGACACACATCACCAAGGAGCCGGGAGTGATGCAGATGTCTGGAGGGATACATTTAACTCTAATTTCCCACCAAGGAAGAGGAATTAACCAAAGGCTCAGAGTGCTGTGCCACACCCTGAGTACAGCCTGAAGCAAACCTGCGGTTTTGGAGCCAGCTTACAAGGAAGCGAGTTAAGAAAGGAAATCACGGGCACTGTAATTCACAAATCTGCAGAGTTATAAATGACAGCTATTGGCAAAAATATATTGAAGTAAGGCTGCGAAGAGGACTTGAAAACGAGGCAGAATTGCAGGAATCATATTTCAGGAGGTAGATTGGAATTGCATCTAAAACATATGAAAATCGGCAGATCTTTGACAGCGATGCACTTGGACAAAAAGTGCATATACATTCTTTCCTGAATATATTCAGGAAAAAACAAATATGCCCTTTTTGGCCAATGAAGCACTCGAGCAATGGAAATCCGCACTACAATGAAGTCTCATTTCCCATTCATCAAAAGGGCCATCTGAAAAAAGTGTAAAAACCAGAAACACAGGACAGGCCATGGAGAACAGGGAGCCTTGCTATGCTGATGGGCGGGATATAATTTGCCAACAGACACTCTGGAGATATTTATGGTGTATCCTGAAACATCTAAAAAACAAAGCTACAGAGCCTAGGGCACTTCCACTTTTGGCCCCATAGCTTAGGAAAATTAAAATCAACAAGACCCAGCCAACAAAAAATTTAGGGCTGCTGTGTTTACAAGAACCTCGAGTCCAGTACAAATTAAATATCCCAGAAAGAAAAAAATGGATAAAGAAGTTGTGTTACTTACGTACATCGGAATATCACTCAGCAATGAAATCAATGTCATCAGGCTTGTAGCAGCAAATTGTGTGGATTTAAGTATGATGATTCTAAGAGAAATATGTCACACATAGAAAGATAATTATCATAAGATATCACTAATAGAGGGAGTGTAAACTTGGCTACACATAAACTGAATTACAAAACCGAACAGAGTCTCACATTTAGATAAAAAACTTATGCTTGCTTAAGGGGAAAGTTGAGTTGGGGTGCTGTATAAAACCAGAGATTGAAATTAGCACACATACCGTTCCATAAGCCAAATATGTAATAGACAAGACCTACTCTTTGCTCAACGAAATAGACTCCTCCATGGTGTATCACCTCACACCTGTTAGAATGGGCATCATCAGAAAATCTACAAAGAACAAATGCTGGAAAGGGTGTGGAGATAAGGAAACCTCTTCCACTATTGTTGGGAATGTAAATTGATACAGTCACTGTGGAGAACATTATGGAGTTTCTTATAAAACTAAGAATAGAATTACCATATGATACAGCAATCCCACTACTGGGCATATACCCAGACAAAACCATAAATCAAAAAGAGACATTTACCGCAATATTCATTGCATCACTATTTAAAATATCCAGGTAATGGAAGCAACCTAAATGCCCACAGACAGACGAATGCATAAAGATGTGCTACATATATAAAATGGAATATTACTAAGCCATAAAAAGGAATGAAATTGGGTCATTTGTAGAGACGTTGATGGATCTAGAGACTGTCATGCAGAGTGAAGTAAGTCAGAAAGAGAAAAACAAATCTTGCATATTAATGCATATATGTCGAACCTAGAAAAGTTGTACAGATGAACCGTTTTGCAAGGCAGAAATAGAGCAACAGATGTAGACAACAAACGTATGGACACCAAGGGGGGAAAGCTGTTGGGGGGGTGGTGGGAGGAGTTGAGAGATTGGGATTGGCATATATATATTTATATGTATAAAAGAGATAACCAAAAAGAACCTGCTGTATAAAAAAATAAAATAAAATTCAAAGTTAAAAAAATAAAATTAAAAAAATTAAAACAGAAAAAATATTCTTCCCTTCACATACATGTATTTATATGAATAAATTATTTCCATGCTTATATCTGTAAATACAAAAAAGAGGAATAAAATCTGCCTTGAACCAAAAACGACAAAAAGAAAAAAAAAGACAGAACCCACCAGTTACAAAGAGGAAAACCATATCAGGCCACTTGCTCCAGTTGTAAACAATTCTGAAGTTGGTCAGTGGTGGGGAGTCATCTCCCATTCAGCCAGCAGGCCCCACGCAAAAATCATCCTCATTGCAAAGCTGGGGGACAGTGCCGAGGCATCTGTGAGTAAACGTGGGCTGAGCCCCAGGCCAGCTGCTGCTGAAATGTTCCCACCCTTCCCAGGTAAAACACCTGAATATGTACAAGGACTTGAAAGCCTAGAGGAAGGGCCATGGAACCACATGAGCGACAGCATGCCAGCTGACTTGGTGCCTGCAGGCCAGACAGGATGGTCCTGGCCCTGGGTACTCTTCTGGAAGCTTTCCATTTCCCTGCCTGAGATACCCCTGCTGTCCCGGCCCCCACTGCTTTCTTCCTTCCTCACCTCTGCCCAGGGAGAAATTCCAGCAGCAGGTATGGGTGACACATCCTCTTCTTTAGCAGGTGGCATCTTGGCAACTGCTGCAGAAAGTCCAGCAGAGCCCCACTCACACTGGGCCACCCACAAAGCCGTGTCCTCTCACTCCCTCCCACCAGCCCAGTCCCTAGACTGCTGACAGGGCAGAGAAAATGGCGTCAGGCACAGCTGCAGGGGCTCTTGCTGCCTGGAGCGGTGTTTATATTGACCTCAAACAAGGCACACCTGGGGAGGGCTGGCCGGCACGGTCAGACTTCCCAGGCCAGCCAATAATCACCTCTCAGGGGCTCACAGTTGCAGAAAATGGAACTTGCTGAATCGGCCAGGTCCAAGGAAGAGGTGTGGGCTCCTGAGTCTCAAGATAGACAAGGGGCTGCAGCTCTGGCTTGTTTTCTAACTATATTATCTGGCCCATGAGTGGGAGACAACTTCAAGAAAACCCTCTCCTAATGAGAGGAACCCAGGAGTGAGGGAGAGGAGGGGTGGGTGGTGGGTGGAGACAGAGGCCTGGTGCCCCGGGTGCAGTGGAAGTCTCTGGAAGACCAGGTGGAGGGAGGCCACACAGAGTGATGCCCAGGGTCACAGACCTGTTGGAGCTGCTGTTTGTCAGTTCAAGTCCTGCTCTGAGGTGCTCTGTGTCAGATCTGAGTGACAGGTGAGCTGGGAGTGCTCTGCAAAGAGGGCGATGTGCACGGTTCCTGTGTTCCCAGCCCTGCCAAGGTACCTGTAAGGGTAGCTCTGTATCCTGGGAGGGACCTGACCACGAGAGCCCCATGTGCTGCAGGGGACCTGCCCAGGGAATCCCATATCTGGGAGGGGGCTAAACACGAGAGCCCCATGGCCTGGGGTCGGGGTGGGGTACCTGCCAAGGGGAGCTCCATATCCTGGAATTGGCCTGACCTCGAGAGCCCCATGGGCTGCTGGAGTCCTGATAAAGGATGTCAGGAGAGTCAGTGAAGCCACCGAGGATAGACCTCCAGTAGTTACTAAATCCTACACCCTGCTGGTCATTCTAGCAACCACCAGGACATGTTATTCTGTATTAGTCTCCAATGATGCCTTCTTTTGTAT
This sequence comes from Monodon monoceros, assembly GCF_005190385.1. NCBI lineage: Eukaryota > Metazoa > Chordata > Mammalia > Artiodactyla > Monodontidae > Monodon > Monodon monoceros. Next base: position 4,095 of record NW_021700717.1, read on the forward strand.
TCCACTAGTCCCAGAGTCACAAGAAATTTTGGCTTGTGAGTGGCAGGATTCAACATACAACTAAAACAATACTTCCGGGCCGTCTTGCCCCAAGGGTTCAAAATTCCCACACCATCTTTGGGGAAAGCTCAGCTAAAGACCTAAAAGTTCTACCTCTGGAAAAGGAAACACTCCTTCAATATGCAGACGACATTCTGATCGCCAGCCCTACTAAGGAGACTTCTGATCTACCAAGACAATAAAGGATAGAAGTTGTCCAAGAAAAAACTCAAATATCACAGACTACGGTGACCTGCCTGGGCTTCATTCTCACAGAAGGTCGGAGAAGCCCATCCCAGGAAAGGGAAGAAACAATTTACAAGCTTTCCCATTTCTAAAAGTAGAAGACAGCTTAGGGGTTCCTGGGGAGGCCAGGGTTTGCTGCTTCTGGATCCCTAACTACTGTCTACTAGCTGGGCCTCTATATGAAACACTGAAAGGAAAAGATGATGATCCTTTTGAATAGAATCCAGAAGTGGACTTTCAAGAATGGAAAGAGCAGTCAATTCAGACCCTTGCCCTGGAACTCCCTAATTTAGCTAAACCCTTTGACCTTTCACCAGGAATGTAAAGGTCAAAGGGTTTAGCTA
>NW_021700717.1:4823-5472 GCF_005190385.1 Monodon monoceros
ACTGAAAGGAAAAGATGATGATCCTTTTGAATAGAATCCAGAAGTGGACTTTCAAGAATGGAAAGAGCAGTCAATTCAGACCCTTGCCCTGGAACTCCCTAATTTAGCTAAACCCTTTGACCTTTACATTCCTGGTGAAAGGTGAATCGACATTGGAGTATTAGTGCAAAAACTGGGACCACTTGAAATGGAAGAATGCAAGATGCCATCCAGGTAGGATAAACTACGGTAACCAAGGGGCTTGGCCCACCGCCACATCTGGCCAAGATACTGGCGGTATCTAAAAACCTGGAAATCATCAGACCAAAAGGCCACCTCCCTCCTAAGGGAAAAGGACCCCACGTGGTGATCCTAACCCCCAACCATGCCCTGAAGTTGCAGGGTATGCTCCGTGGGCACACTGACCTCGAGTGAGGAGGCGCTCCAACTCCAACCTCCAGAGAGATAACCGGGGCAAAGGGGCACCATGAGGACTCGTGTGACCATCACTTGTCCTGGAGTTTCTCTCATAAAACAACAAGAGTGTGTCCCAAAAGAGTAGACTACTGCTTGCAGGACTTACTGCACCCAGAGGGGAGCTAATAATCATGGCGGGGGAACCTTATATCACGCTGTCACCATAGAAAAGCCTACAGACACTGTGATGATG
>NW_021700718.1:0-10039 GCF_005190385.1 Monodon monoceros
TTCCTCCAGCTCCGTTTTTCGTTCTCAAGATTGCTTTGGCTATTCGGAGTCTTTTGTGTTTCCATACAAATTGTGAAATTTTTTGTTCTAGTTCTGTGAAAAATGCCCTTGGCAGTTTGATAGGGATTGCATTGAATCTGTAGATTGCTTTGGGTAGTAGAGTCATTTTCACAATGTTGATTCTTCCAATCCAAGAACATGGTATATCTCTCCATCTATTTGTATCATCTTTAATTTCTTTCATCAGTGTCTTATAATTTTCTGCATACAGGTCTTTTGTCTCCTTAGGTAGGTTTATTCCTAGATATTTTATTCTTTTTGTTGCAGTAGTAAATGGGAGTGTTTTCTTGATTTCACTTTCAGATTTTTCATCATTAGTGTATAGGAATGCCAGAGATTTTTCTGTGCATTAATTTTGTATCCTGCTACTTTACCAAATTCATTGATTAGCTCTACCAGTTTTCTGGTAGCATCTTTAGGATTCTCTATGTATAGTATCATGTCATCTGCAGACAGTGACAGCTTTACTTCTTCTTTTCCGATTTGGATTCTTTTTATTTCCTTTTCTTCTCTGATTGCTGTGGCTAAAACTTCCAAAACTATATTGAATAAGAGTGGTGAGAGTGGGCAACCTTGTCTTGTTCCTGATCTTAGTGGAAATGCTTTCAGTTTTTCACCATTGAGGATGATGTTAGCTGTGGGTTTGTCATATATGGCCTTTATTATGTTGAGGAAAGTTCCCTGTATGCCTACTTTCTGGAGGGTTTTTATCATAAATGGGTGTTGAATTTTGTCGAAAGCTTTCTCTGCATCTATTGAGATGATCATATGGTTTTTCTCCTTCAGTTTGTTAATATGGTGTATCACGTTGATTGATTTGCATATATTGAAGAATCCTTGCATTCCTGGAATAAACCCCACTTGATCATGGTGTATGATCCATTTAATGTGCTGTTGGATTCTGTTTGCTAGTATTTTGTTGAGGATTTTTGCATCTATGTTCATCAGTGATATTGGCCTGTAGTTTTTGGTATCAGGGTGATGGTGGCCTCGTAGAATGAGTTTGGGAGTGTTCCTCCCTCTGCTATATTTTGGAAGAGTTTGAGAAGGATAGGTATTAGCTCTTCTCTAAATGTTTGATAGAATTCGCCTGTGAAGCCATCTGGTCCTGGACTTTTTTTGTTGGAAGATTTTTAATCACAGTTTCAATTTCACTGCTTGTAATTGGTCTGTTCATACTTTCTATTTCTTCCTGATTCAGTCTTGGGAGGTTGTGCATTTCTAGGAATTTGTCCATTTGTTCCAGGTTGTCCATTTTATTGGCATAGAGTTGCTTGTAGTAATCTCTCATGATCTTTTGTATTTCTGCAGTGTCAGTTGTTATTTCTCCTTTTTCATTTCTAATTCTATTGATTTGAGTCTTCTCCCTTTTTTTCTTGATGAGTCTGGCTATGGTTTATCAATTTTGTTTATCTTTTCAAAGAACCAGCTTTTAGTTTTATTGATCTTTGCTGTCGTTTCCTTCATTTCTTTTTCATTTATTTCAGATCTGATTTTTATGATTTCTTTCCTTCTGCTAACTTTGGGGTTTTTTGTTCTTCTTTCTCTAATTGCTTTAGGTGCAAGGTTAGGTTGTTTATTCGAGATGTTTCCTGCTTCTTAAGGTGGGCTTGTATTGCTATAAACTTCCCTCTTAGAACTGCTTTTGCTGCATCCCATAGGTTTTGGGTCGTTGTGTCTCCATTGTCATTTGTTTCTAGGTATTTTTTTATTCCCTCTTTGATTTCTTCAGTGATCACTTCGTTATTAAGTAGTGTACTGTTTAGCCTCCATGTGTTTGTAATTTTTACAGATCTTTTCCTGTAATTGATATCTAGTCTCATGGCGTTGTGGTTGGAAAATATACTTGATACAATTTCGATTTTCTTAAATTTACCAAGGCTTGATTTGTGACCCAAGATATGATCTATCCTGGAGAATATTCCATGAGCAGTAGAGAAAAATGTGTATTCTGTTGTTTTTGGATGGAATGTCCTATAAATATCAATTAAGTCCATCTTGTTTAATGTATCATTTAAAGCTTGTGTTTCCTTATTTATTTTCATTTTGGATGATATGCCCATTGGTGAAAGTGGGGTGTTAAAGTCCCCTACTATGAATGTGTTACTGTCGATTTCCCCTTTTATGGCTGTTAGTATTTGCCTTATATATTGAGGTGCTCCTATGTTGGGTGCATAAATATTTACAATTGTTATATCTTCTTGGATTGATCCCTTGATCATTATGTAGTGTCCTTCTTTGTCTCTTTTAATAGTCTTTATTTTAAAGTCTATTTTGTCTGATATGACAATTGCTACTCCAGCTTTCTTTTGGTTTCCATTTGCATGAAATATCTTTTTCCATCCCCTTACTTTCATTCTGTATGTGTCTCTAGGTCTGAAGTGGGTCTTTTGTAGACAGCAAATATATGCGTCTTGTTTTTGTATCCATTCAGCCAATCTGTGTCTTTTGGTGGGAGCATTTAGTCCATTTACATTTAAGGTAATTATCGATATGTATGTTCCTATTCCCATTTTCTTAATTGTTTTGGGTTCGTTATTGTAGGTCTTTTCCTTCTCTTGTGTTTCTTGCCTAGAGAAGTTCCTTTAGCAGTTGTTGTAGAGCTGGTTTGGTAGTGCTGAATTCTCTTAGCTTTTGCTTGTCTGTAAAGGTTTTAATTTCTCCATCAAATCTGAATGAGATCCTTGCTGGGTAGAGTAATCTTGGTTGCAGGTTTTTCTCCTTCATCACTTTAAATATGTCCTGCCACTCCCTTCTGGCTTGCAGAGTTTCTGCTGAGAGATCAGCTGTTAACCTTATGGGAAGCAGCCTGGGATGCTGTAGACACTTTACAGCTTGTGTGTTATTTGTTGTTTTTCCCTTGTTGCTTTTAATATGTTTTCTTTGTATTTAATTTTTGACAGTTTGATTAATATGTGTCTTGGCGTATTTCTCCTTGGATTTATCCTGTATGGGATAAATTTATCCTGTATGGGACTCTCTGTGCTTCCTGGACTTCATTAACTATTTCCTTTTCCATATTAGGGAAGTTTTCAACTATAATCTCTTCAAATATTTTCTCAGTCCCTTTCTTTTTCTCTTCTTCTTCTGGAACCCCTATAATTTGAATGTTGGTGCATTTAATGTTGTCCCAGAGGTCTCTGAGACTGTCCTCAGTTCTTTTCATTCTTTTTTCTTTATCCTGCTCTGCAGTAGTTATTTCCACTATTTTATCTTCCAGGTCACTTATCCGTTCTTCTGCCTCAGTTATTCTGCTATTGGTCCCATCTAGAGTATTTTTCATTTCATTTGTGTTCATCATTGTTTGTTTCATCTTTAGTTCTTCTAGGTCCTTGTTAAATGTTTCTTGCATTTTGTATATTCTATTTCCAAGATTTTAGATCATTTTTACTATCATTATTCTGAAATCTTTTTCAGATAGACTGCCTATTTCCTCTTCATTTGTTAGGTCTGGTGGGTTTTTATCTTGCTCCTTCATCTGCTGTGTGTTTTTCTGTCTTCTCATTTTGCTTATCTTACTGTGTTTGGGGTCTCCTTTTTGCAGGCTGCAGGTTCGTAGTTCTCGTTGTTTTTGGTGTCTGTCCCCAGTGGCTAAGGTTGGTTCAGTGGGTTGTGTAGGCTTCCTGGTGGAGGGGACTAGTGCCTGTGTTCTGGTGGATGAGGCTGGATCTTGTCTTTCTGGTGGGCAGGTCCACATCTGGTGGTGTGTTTTGGGGTGTCTGTGGGCTTATTATGATTTTAGGCAGCCTCTCTGCTAATGGGTGGGGTTGTGTTCCTGTCTTGCTAGTTGTTTGCCATAGGATGTCCAGCACTGTAGCTTGCTGGTCGTTGAGTGAAACTGGGTGCTGGTGTTGAGATGGAGATCTCTGGGAGATTTTCGCCATTTGATATTATGTGGAGCTGGGAGGTCTCTTGTGAACCAGTGTCCTGAATTTGGCTCTCCCACCTCAGAGGCACAGCACTGACTCCTGGCTGCAGCACCAAGAGCCTTTCATCCACACGGCTCAGAATAAAAGGGAGAAAAAATAGAAAGAAAGAATTAGTAGAAGTATAAAGAAAGAAAGAAAGGGAGGGAAGGAGGGAGGGAGGTAGGAAGGAAGGAGGGAAGGAAGGAAAAAAAGAAAGAAAGAAGATAAAATAAAATAAAGTAAGATAAAATATAATAAAGTTATTAAAATAAAAAAATAATTATTAAGAGAAAAAAAAAAAACGGACGGATAGAGCCCTAGGACAAATGGTGGAAGCAAAGCTATACAGACAACATCTCACATAGAAGCAGACACATACACACTCACAAAAAGAGGAAAAGGGGAAAAAATCATCAATCTTGCTCTCAAAGTCCACCTCCTCAAATTGGGATGATTCGTTGTCTAAAGGAGGGGAAGGAAGGAAAGAAAGAACGAAGATAAAGTAAAATAAAATAAAGTTATTAAAATAAAAATTAATTATTAAGAAAAAAATTTTTTATAAAACGGACAGAGAGAACCCTCGGACAAGTGGTGGAAGCAAAGCTATACAGACAAAATCTCAACAGATGCATACACATATACACTCACAAAAAAAGGAAAAGGGGAAAATATAATAAATCTTGCTCTCAAAGTCCACCTTCTCAATTTGGGATGATTCGTTGTCTATTCAGGTATTCCACAGATGCAGGGTACATCAAGTTGATTGTGGAGCTTTAATCCGCTGCTTCTGAGGTTGCTGGGAGAGATTTCCCTTTCTCTTCTTTGTTCTCACAGCTCCAAGGGACTCAGCTTTGGATTTGGCCCCGCCTGTGCGTGTAGGTCACCGGAGGGCGTCTGTTCTTCGCTCAGACAGGATGGGGTTAAAGGAGCAGCTGCTTCCGGGACTCTGGCTCACTCAGGCCGGGGGGGAGGGGAGGGAGGGGCACGGATTGTGGGGCGGGCCTGCGGCAGCAGAGGCCAGCGTGACCTTGCACCAGCGTGAGGCATACCGTGCGTTCTCCCGGGGGAGTTGTCCCTGGATCCCGGGACCCTGGCAGTGGTGGGCTGCACAGGCTCCCCGGAAGGGAGGTGTGGATACTGACCTGTGCTCGCACACAGGCTTCTTGGTGGCGGCAGCAGCAGCCTTAGCGTCTCATGCCCGTCTCTGGGGTCCGCGCTTTTAGCCGCGGCTCGCGCCCGCCTCTGGAGCTCCTTTAAGCAGCGCTCTTAATCCCCTCTCCTCGCGCACCAGGAAACAAAGTGGGAAGAAAAAGTCTCTTGCCTCTTCGGCAGGTCCAGACTTTTCCCCGGTCTCCCTCCCAGCCAGCCGTGGCGCACTAACCCCCTGCAGGCTGTGTTCACGCCGCCAACCCCAGTCCTCTCCCTGCGCTCAGACCGAAGCCCGAGCCTCAGCTCCCAGCCCCGCCCGCCCCGGCGGGTGAGCAGACAAGCCTTTCGGCTGGAGAGTGCCGGTCGGCCCTGATACTCTGTGCGGGAATCTCTCCTCTTTGCCATCCGCACGCCTGTTGCTGTGCTCTCCTCCGCGGCTTCGAAGCTCCCCCCTCCGCCATCCGCAGTCCCTGCCCGCGAAGGGGCTTCCTAGTGTGTGGAAAACTTTCCTCCTTCACAGCTCCCTGCCACTGGTGAAGGTCCCGTCCCTATCCTTTTATCTCTGTTTATTCTTTTTTCTTTTGCCCTACCCAGGTACGTGGGGGGTTTCTTGCCTTTTGGGAGGTCTGAGGTCTTCTGCCAGCGTTCAGTAGGTGTTCTGTAGGAGTTGTTCCACGTGTAGATGTATTTCTGGTGTATCTGTGGGGAGGAAGGTGATCTCCGTGTCTTATTCTTCTGCCATCTTCCTGGAAGCCCCCCATCTGTGACTTATTGTTATGTCAAAAAAAATTCCCCATTTGATTAAACTTAAGATTCAGTTATATGAAGCCAAATGCAATCCTTAATTCAGAATCTGGATCCTAAATGAGGCTGCGAATAGTAACAGAAGATTAAATATGGAATTGACCAAAGGAAGAAAGTGGTGCACTGGACAATAAGGACTCGTATACTGCATGCCAGAAAACGTGATGATCCCTCTGTGGAATCAGGTCAAACTGGTGTGGGTTGCATTTTAGGAGGTAGACCGTATGAACCCCCAGGCCACAGTGTTAGGAAAAATGGTAGGGCAATTCAGACTACTGGGAGGTAGGGGTTACTTGTTACCACTATCATCAGACCATTCTACAAACAAAGATGGGAGTTGCTTTAATCATCTGTTGCTGTGTAATAAACTACTCCAACACTAAATGGTTCAAAACAGGAATTATTATTGCTGTGGTTCTTCTGGGATGACTGGGCTCAGCTAGGTGATTTTCCTATAGGGTCTCTCATGTAATTTCATGTCAGATAGTAAATGTGACTGAAAATATCTGATGTGCTGACTGGTCTGGACATCCAAGAAGGCTTTTTTCCTTACATGTCTGATGCTTTAGCTAGGATAGCCGGAGGCTATGGATCTCTCTCTCTCACCATGCAGCCTCTTCTCATGGCTAAATTAGATTTCCTCACAGCATGACAATCTCAAGGTGGTCATGCTTCTTACATTGTTGTTGGCTATCCCCAGAATGAGTATATGACAGACCTAGCTAGAAGCTACTAGACTTATTTATTTATTTTATTTTTTTGTTTTTAGCGGTACGCGGGCCTCTCACTGTTGTGGCCTCTCCCGTGGTGGAGCACGGGCTCCGGACACGCAGGCTCAGCGGCCATGGCTCACGGGCCCAGCCGCTCCGCGGCATGTGGGATCTTCCCGGACCGGGGCACGAACCCGTATCCCCTGCATCGGCAGGCGGACTCTCAACCACTGCGCCACCAGGGAAGCCCCTAGACTTCTTATAATCTACCCTTGGAAAGCATGACGCATCGCTTCTGTCACATTCTATGGTCAAAGGTGAGTTAAAGGGCCGACCTAGATCCAAAGAGTGGCGACTACACAAGTTTGGGAATCCCAGGAAGCATGCTTCATAAGGGTTGGGGTGCTTTCTTTGGAAACAATACAAATCTGCCGAGAGAGTTGCTTTAAGCCTGTGTCCTGAAATCTAAATTGCATGCTGACTTTAGATACTGAAAGACTGTTAAAAAAAAATGTTTTTACATTCTAAACAAATTCCATGTGGCCGCCTTAGCAAGAGCAAAGACTGACCCAAGCAACTTTTCTTAAGAGTCCTCTATCAAACAAAGGTTTTGAATTTTAAGGCAAAGATGGGATTAATACTGCTGCCATCCAAACAGAGGCTGTTTTAAATTTAAATTACACAATAGTGAAGACTCACTTTATGTACTGGTATTAAATGATGTCTAACATAGACCCTCTAGTAGGGTAGCTATGTCCTGCTTTGCATGGGACAGTCATGGTTTATACCTGTGGTCCTAGTATAATTACTAATTATGTCATTTTCATCCTTAAATTGGCTGATTGAAATGATAAATTATATGTTTATCCTATTGTTAAGTAACAAAACGCAAGATGCAGAATAGTGTTTAATCATCCTTCAGTTTGTATAATATGACCTATTCAAAACCACATAAATTTAAATTTAGAGAAAAATAAAAGTTATGGCCAACATTTTGGGAAAAGGGAGAATTTGTGGAAACAAAATACTTGGGAAATAGGATACTCTACAAATGGATAACAGTGGAGCAGAATCAGCTGGTTGGAAGACAGAGGTGGGAGACTTACTTTTCTCTATAAACCCATTTGCCCTGTTAGAATTTTGTGCCTTATCCATGTATTACCTTTTTGAAGGAGCAATTTAAAACAACAAAATTTATTTTCAATGTAATGTGAGTCATGCCATGATAGCTATCACCATACTAGCTTCCATTTATTGGGTTCTCATTCTGCAAGGCACAGTTCTAACCACTGTACATACATTAGATTCATTAATTCTCACATCAGACCTAAGAGGTGAGTAGCACTGCTATTAGCTGTGTGATTCAGAAAAGTTGCCTGGTTTCTTCTGTAAAACTATTCTTATTCTATCCTACTTATATAGTTCTTATTCCTGCTCATTCTGTGATACCACATATGTTAAATGTTGAATGTTTGCTAAGTTGGTGGCTATAGTAGGAAGTGTTCTGGATTTGAAGTCCTGAGCCCTCTTTCTTGCCCAACTACTTACTACCTATTCTAACCTCAGTGAGTCACTTTCTGAGAGAGAGTCTGGGTTTTCACTGTAGAATGGAAACAAGGTGGCTTCTCATTTTACAGGCTTACTGTGAGGATCAAATGAAGGCATTCAAGTGGAGGTAGGCTAGAAACCAGAATGCAGCATGGGAATATGAGTTACTATTGTTATTAATGACCTAGTGTAACACTTCTGTCAGAAAGCCATAAATCAATAGAGATGTAACTGAAAATAATTTGAAGACCATTTTCGCTTTCAGCATGTGACCTTTCCTCATTGCTTGTTGCCTTATATAGTCGATAGTTTTATGCATAGCAACAGCCTTGAAACAGATCAGCAAGTACATAATGAACATACTTTAAGCAGGAAATGTTAAATGATCTATGTCTATTGTTATGAGCTAAGCCTCGATTAATTCAGGAGGTGGTTTTCTCAGTTGAAAAGAAAGCAAATGACCTCATGTCGTTTACTGTACATAATAAATTCGACAGTTGATGATAAAATGGTAAGAAAGGTTAAATTTGTGGCTTTTTCTCTTAAGAAAGCCTTGGAAATATTGTACAGTATTTATATAGCTTCACTGTCTTTCCTTTTGCATAATTTGGGATCAGACTTTCTTCCTCCTTCTCTCCCCCACCGCCACCTCCTTCTTAGTCTTCTTTTCAGGAACAAAACAACTGTGTAAAGTACTGCAAAATAACAACGACAAAAAAAGTCTTACCAGAAATTAAACAGAAAAAAAAGTAAAAGAATTTTATTTTATTTAAAAATAGCATCTGTAAAAATATATGCATTGTTCTAGAGGGTTTATCAAAAAATCTTTCAAAATGTCATATATAATAATGGAATTGTTAGAGAAATGAGAGGAAAGGCAAAATACGTAGCTTAGTTGTTTTTACAGCTTTGTAAAGTTACCTGGCAGACTTGCCTATGGTTTGCTTTATTTTAGTTTTTCTTGGCTCTTATAATAGTTGAAATCCAGAAAAATCTTCTAGAGACCTTTATCTCATTGGTGATCAAAAAATTCATAATACCAGTAGGCTCCCACAGCTCAGTTTATTGTTGCATAGAAATTTTATTTTTCTTTCAGTAATGTCCTATCCCCCCTCTCCTACATGGAGCCTTTTACCTCTCTGCAGTGGCACTCTGCTGAGCAGCTTTCCAAGGGGAGAAGGAATGTTTGAAAATGTGGGGGAAGCTGTGAACTGCAACCCACAGGAAAATTTTTATTTATATCATTTTTATCCAGAGATTTAAAAAATGCCAACCAAGGTACTCAATCCTATTTTCTCAGCAGAAGAATAAAGCAAGAAGATGGACAATGCTTAGTACACCTGAACCCCAGTTGGAATTCAACATTTCCTCTTATTTAGTGAGTTATTATTTAACTATTCTCTATCCAGAGCTCACAGAATCAGTAGGCAAGAGCTTTCTGGGCAGCAAATTCTTTTTTTTACATCTTTATTGGAGTATAATTGCTTTACAGTGGTGTGTTAGTTTCTGCTTTATAACAAAGTGAATCAGTTATACATATACATATGCCCCCATGTCTCTTCCCTCTTGCGTCTCCCTCCCTCACACCCTCCCTATCCCACCCCTCTGGGTGGTCACAAAGCACCGAGCTGATCTCCCTGTGCTATGCGGCTGCTTCCCACTAGCTATCTATGTTCCGTTTGGTAGTGTATATATGTCCATGCCACTCTCTTACTTTGTCACAGCTTACCCTTCCCCCTCCCCATATCCTCAAGTCCATTCTCTAGTAGGTCTGTGTCTTTATTCCTGTCTTACCCTAGGTTCTCCATGACATTTTTTTTTTCTTAAATTCCATATATATGTGTTAGCATACAGTATTTG
>NW_021700719.1:0-964 GCF_005190385.1 Monodon monoceros
AGGGGACGGGAACGGGGACGGGGATTGTTTAGTGTACAGCTTATGGTTCGACAAAGATTTAGGGTGAGCGTACGTGATAGGGTACGGGTTAGTGTTAGCGTATGTGTTAGGATTAGGGGACGGGTTAGGGTAAAGCTTTGGGTAAGGTTTAGGATTAGGGTTAGGGTTAGGGGACGGGGACGGTTTAGGGTACAGGTTAGGGTACGACAACGGTTTAGGTTGAGTCTACGTGTTAGGGTATGGGTTAGTGTTAGCGTACGGGTTAGGATTAGGGGACGGGTTAGGGTAAGGCTTCGGGTAAGGGTGAGGTTTAGGGTTACGGGACGTGGACGGGGATGGTTTAGGGTACAGGATAGGGTACGACAAAGGTTTCGAGTGAGCGTACGTGTTAGGGTACGGGTTAGTGTTAGCGTACGGGTTAGGATTAGAGGACAGGTTAGGGTAAGGCTTCGGGTAAGGGTTAGGGTTACGGTTAGGTTTAGTGGACAGGATGGTTTAGGGTACAGATTAGGGTACAACGGTTTAGGGTGAGGGTACGTGTTAGGGTACAGGTTAATGTTAGTGTAGGTGTTAGGATTAGGGGATGGGATAGGGTAAGGCTTCAGGTAAGGGTTAGTGTTAGGGATAGTGTTAGGGGACGGGGACGGTTTACGGTACAGGTTAGGGTACGACAACGGTTTAGGTTGAGCGTACGTGTCAGGGTTCGGGTTAGTGTTAGCGTACGGCTTAGGATAAGGGGACGGGTTAGGGTAAGGCTTCGGGTAAGGGTTAGGGTTAGGGTTAGGGGACGGGGACGGTTTAGGGTACAATTTATGGTACGACAACGGTTTAGGGTGAGGATACGTGTTACGTTATGGGTTAGTGATAGCATACAGGATAGGATTAGGGGACGGGTGAGGGTAAGCCTTCGGGTAAGTGTTAGGGTTAGGGTTAGCATTAGGGTAAGGATTAGGGAACGGGGACG
>NW_021700719.1:1064-1212 GCF_005190385.1 Monodon monoceros
AGGTTAGGTTACGACAATGGTTTAGGGTGAGCGTACGTGTTAGGGTACGGGTTACTGTTAGCGTACGGGTTAGGATTAGGGAACTGGTTAGGGTAAGGCTTCGGGTAAGGTTTAGGTTTAGGGTTAGTGTCAGGGTTAGGTTTAGGGG
>NW_021700720.1:0-3359 GCF_005190385.1 Monodon monoceros
TTTATCTTCTCAAAGAACCAGCTTTTAGTTTTATTGATCTTTGCTATCATTTCCTTCATTTCTTTTTCATTTATTTCTGATCTGATTTTTATGATTTCTTTCCTTCTGCTAGCTTTGGGGTTTTTTTGTTCTTCTTTCTCTAATTGCTTGAGGTGCAAGGTTAGGCTGTTTATTCGAGATGCTTCCTGCTTCTTAAGGTGGGTTTGTATTGCTATAAACTTCCCTCTTACAACTGCTTTTGCTGCATCCCATAGGTTTGGGTCGTCGTGTCTCCATTGTCATTTGTTTCTACGTGTTTTTTTATTTTCTCTTTGATTTCTTCAGTGATCACTTCGTTATTAAGTAGTGTATTGTTTAGCCTCCATGTGTTTGTATTTTTTACAGATCTCTTCCTGTAATTCACATGTAGTCCCATGGCGTTGTGTTCGGAAAAGATACTTGATACAACTTCAATTTTCTTAGATTTACCAAGGCTTGATTTGTGACCCAAGATATGATCTATCCTGGAGAATGTTTCACGAGCATTTGGGAAAAATGTGTATTCTGTTGTTTTTGCATGGAGTGTCCTATAAATATCAATTAAGTCCATGTTGTTTAATGTATCATTTAAACCTTGTGTTTCTTTTTTTATTTTCATTTTGGATGATCTGTCCGTGGATGAAAGTGGGTTGTTAAAGTCCCCTTCTATCAATGTGTTACTGTCGATTTCCCCTTTTATGGCTGTTAGTATTTGCCTTATGTATTGAGGTGCTCCTATGTTGGGTGCATAAATATTTACAATTGTTATATCTTCTTCTTGGATTGATCCCTTGATCATTATGTAGTGTCCTTCTTTGTCTCTTCTAATAGTCTTTATTTTAAAGTCTATTTTGGGGCTTCCCTGGTGGCGCAGTGTTTGGGAATCTGCCTGCCAATGCAGGGGACATGGGTTCGAGCCCTGGTCTGGGAAGATCCCACATGCCGTGGAGCAACTAGGCCCGTGAGCCACAACTACTGAGCCTGAGCATCTGGAGCCTGTGCTCCGCAAAACGAGAGGCCAAGATAGTGAGAGGCCCGCGCACAGCAATGAAGATTGGCTCCCGCTTGCCACAACAGGAGAAAGCCCTTGCACAGAAATGAAGACCCAACACAGCCATAAATAAATAAATTTTTAAAGTCTATTTTGTCTGATATGAGAATGGCTACTCCAGCTTTATTTTGGTTTCCATTTGCATGGAATATCTTTTTCCATCCCCTTACTTTCAGTCTTTATGTGTCTCTAGGCCTGAAGTGGGTCTCTTGTAGACAGCATATTTATGGATCTTGTTTTTGTATCCATTCAGCCAACCTGTGTCTTTTGGTGGGAGCATTTAGTCCATTTACATTTAAGGTAATTATCGATATGTAATTTCCTATTCCCATTTTCTAAATTGTTCTGTGTTCGTTTTTATAGGTCTTTTCCTTCTCTTGAGTTTCTTGCCTAGAGAAGTTCCTTTAGCATTTGTTGTAATGCTGGTTTGGTGGTGAACTCTCTCAGCTTTTGCTTGTCTGTAAAGGTTTTAATATCTCCATCAAATCTGAATGAGATCCTTGCTGGGTAGAGTAATCTTGGTTGCGGGTTTTTCTCCTTCATCACTTTCAGTATGTCCTGCCACTCCCTTCTGGCTTGCAGAGTTTCTGATGAGAGATCAGCTGTTAACCTTATGGGGATTCCCTTCAGTGTAATTTGTTGTTTTTCCCTTGTTGCTTTTAATATGCTTTCTTTGTATTTAATTTTTGACAGTTTGATTAATATGTGTCTTGGCATATTTCTCCTTGAATTTATCCTGTATGGGACTCTCTGTGCTTCCTGGACTTGATTAACTATTTCCTTTCCCATATTAGGGAAGTTTTCAACTATAATCTCTTCACATATTTTCTCAGTCCCTTTCTTTTTCTTTTCTTCTATGGAACCCCTATAATTCGAATGTTGGTGTTTTTAATGTTGTCTCAGAGATCTCTGAGACTGTCCTCAGTTCTTTTCATTCTTTTTTCTTTATTCTGCTCTGCAGTACTTATTTCCACTATTTTATCTTCCAGGTCACTTATCCGTTCTTCTGCCTCAGTTATTCTGGTGTTGATCCCATGTAGAGTCTTTTTCATTTCATTTTTGTGTTTTTCATCATTGTTTGTTTCATCTTTAGTTCTTCCAGGTCCTTGTTAAATGTTTCTTGCATTTTGTCCATTCTATTTCCACGATTTTGGATCATCTTTTCTATCATTATTCTGAATTCTTTTTCAGGTAGACTGCCTATTTCCTCTTCATTTTTTAGGTCTGGTGCATTTTTATCTTGCTCCTTCATCTGCTGTGTGTTTTACTGTCTTCTCATTTTGCTTATCTTACTGTGGTTGGGGGTCTCCTTTTTGCAGGCTGCAGGTTCGTAGTTCCCGTTGTTTTTGATGTCTGTCCCCAGTGGCTAAGGTTGGTTCAGTGGGTTGTGTAAGCTTCCTGGTGGAGGGGACTTGTGCCTGTGTTCTGGTGTATGAGGCTGGATATTGTCTCTCTAGTGGGCAGGTCCACGTCTGTTGGTGTGTTTTGGGGTGTCTGTGTACTTATTATGATTTTAGGCAGCCTCTCTGCTAATGGGTGGCATTGTGTTCCTGTTTTGTTAGTTGTTTGGCATAGGTTGTCCAGCACTGTAGCTTGCTGGTCGTTGAGTGAAGCTTGGTGCTGGTGTTGAGATGGAGATCTCTGGGAGATTTTCGTCATTTGATATTATGTGGAGCTGAGAGGTCTCTTGTTGACCAGTGTCCTGATGTTCGCTCTCCCACCTCAGAAGTACAGCACTGACTCCTGGTTGGAGCACCAAGAGCCTTTCATCAACACGGCTCAGAATAAAAGGTAGAAAAAGTAGAGAGAAAGAATTATTAGAAGTAGGAAGAACGTAAGAAAGAAAGAAAGAAAGACAGAAAGAAAGAAAGGAGGGAAGGAAGGAAGGAAGGAATTAAGGAAAGAAGAAAAGAAGGAAAGAAGGAAAGAAAGGAGGGAGGGAGGAAGGGAGGAAGGAATGAAGGAAGGAGGGAAGGAAGGAAAAAAGAAAGAAAGAAGTTACAGTAAAATAAAATAAAGTATAATAAAGTTATTAAATTAAAAAATAATTATTTAGAAAAAAAAGGGATGGATAGAACCTTAGGACAAATGGTGGAAGCAAAGCTATACAGACAAAATCTTACACAGAAGCATACACATACACCTTCACAAAAAGAGGTAAAGGGGAAAAAAATCATAAATCTTGCTCTCAAAGTCCACCTCCTCAATTTGGGATGATTCGTTGTCTAAAGGAGGGAAGGAAGGAAAGAAAGAAAGAAAGAAAGAAAGAAAGAAAGAGAAAGAATTATTA
>NW_021700720.1:3459-8224 GCF_005190385.1 Monodon monoceros
AAGAAAGAAAGAAAGAAAGAAAGAAAGAAAGAAAGAAAGAAAGAAAGAAAGGAAGGAAGGAAGAAAGAAAGAAGGTAAAGTATAATAAAGTTATTAAAATTAATTATTAAGAAAAAAAATTTTTTAAAAACGGTCGGATAGAACCCTAGGACAAATGGTGGAAGCAAAGCTATATAGGCAAAATCTCACACAGAAGCATACACATACACACTCACAAAAAGAGGAGAAGGTGACAAAATAATATATCTTGAGCCCAAAGTCCACCTCCTCAATTTGGGATGATTCGTTGTCTATTCATGTATTCCACAGATGCAGGGTACATCAAGTTGATTGTGGAGCTTTAGTCTGCTGCTTCTGAGGCTTTTGGGAGGTCTGAGGTCTTCTGCCAGCATTCAGTAGGTGTTCTGTAGGAGTTGCTCCACGTGTAGCTGTATTTCTGGTGTATCGGTGGGGAGGAAGGTGATCTCCGTGTCTTACTCTTCCACCATCTTCCCCTCCGCCCCCCATCTATTTTTTAATTAAACTTTTAATTTTGAGATAATTGAAGATTCACCTGCAGTTGCATGCAATAGTACAGAGAAAAGCCAAGTACCATCTTCCCAGTTTTCCCCAGTGATAACATCGCCCAAATTATAGAACAATGTCATGATCAGCATACTGGCATTGATAGAGAATATTTCCATCACCACAAGGATCTCTCACGTTGCCTTTTTATAGCAACACACACTTACATCCTGCCCAATCCCCATCACAACCCATGAAAACCATTAATTTGTTCTCCATTTCTATAATTTTGTCATTTCATGAATGTTATATAAAATAAATCGTACAGTATTGTAACTAACAGGGATTGACTACTTTCACTCAGCATAATTCACTGAAGATTAATCCAGGTTGCTGTGTGTATCAATAGTTCATTGTTTTTCACTGTTGAATAGTATTCCATGATATATATGGGCAAAAGTTTGTTTAACTATTTTCCTATTGAAGGATATCTGTGTTGTATACAATTTTGGGCTATTATGAATAAAGCTTCTGTGAACACTCATGTAGGGGTTTTGATGTCAATTTAAATGTTACTTTCTCTGGGATAAATGCTCAGGATTGCAATTGCTGTGTCGTATGGTACATGCCTTTTAAGTTTTTATGGAACTTCCAAGTTGTTTTCCACAGTGACTGTACAATTTTATATTCTCATCAACAATATATAAGTGATCCAGTTTCTCCACTTTCTCACCAGCATTTATTGTCACTATTTTTTATTTTAGCCACTCCAATAGGTGTGTACTTGTATCTTATTTTGGTTTAAATTTGCATGTTCCTAATGATTAATGATGTTTCATGTGCTTAAATGCCATCTGTATATTCTTTTCAGTGAAAATTCTCTTCATGTCTTTAGTTCATTTTCTAATTGGATTTTTTAAACTGTTGAGTATTAAGATTTCTACATATAACCCAGATACTAGCTCTTTGTTGTACAGGTGATATCTGTAGCTTATCTTCCATCCTCTTTACAGATTCTTTCACAGAACAAAAGTTTTTAATGTTCATTTGATCCAATTTATTAATTTTTTCCTTTTATGGAACATGTTTTTGGTGTCAATATCAAGAACTCTTTGATGAACCCTAGATCTTAAAGACTTTCTCCTTTTTTATTCTAAGATTTTATAGTTTTATGTTTAAGTTCCTGATCCATTTAAAATTAATTTTTAGGAGTTAGATTTAAGTCAAGTTTCATTTACTGGCCTCTGGTGCAACCCCCTCCAGCACCATTTGTTGAAAATCCTCTTTTTCCTCCATTGAATTGCTTTTATACCTTATTTAAAAAATCAGTTTGGTATATGTGTGTGTCTATTTCTGGGTTTTCTGCCCTGTTCCATTAGTCTGTGTTTCTATCCTTCCACAAATATCACACAGTCCTGATTATAAGAGCTATATAGTGTCGTGAAATTAAGTACACATTCTTCACATTTTATTCATCATTTACAAAAACTTTTACTCTATTCTTATTCATTGGCCTTTCCACATAACTTTTAGAATAACTTTATCTACACCTATAAAAATTCTTGCTGGAATTTTGACAGCAATTTTGTTAAATATGTATACTCATTTGGACAGAATTCACATCTTTACTATGTTGAGTCTTGCAATCAATGAATGTGGCTTATCACTCCATTTATCTTGATCATTCTTGATTTCATCAGCATTCTGTAGTTTTCAGCAAACAACTCCAGTATTTTTTGTTATATTTACAACTATTTCATTTTTAGAGTGATTGTAAATTGTATTATATTTTAAATTTCAGTTTCCACATGTTTGCTCATTCCTAATACATACAAATAAAAACGACCTTGATGAAATCACTTACTACTGCTACGAAGTGTTTAAAATTAATTCTAATTAATAAATATAGATTTTCTAACCAGACAATCATGTAATCTCAACTATGGGTAGTTATATTATTCCTTTTCTGATCTTTATGAATTTTCTTTAAACGTGCCTTATTGCATTGGCTAGAAATTCCAGCACTATATTTAATATAAGTCGTGAGAACAGAAATTCTTGTCTTGTTCCTGATCTTAGGGGAGAAACACTCAGACTTTTACCTTTATGTATTGGTATATATATAATATATCATTATAATGCTAACCCTAGGTTATTTAAATAGTCTTTACCAAGGATAACTTCCCGTCTATTCCGATTTTTCTGAGTGTTCTTTATCATGAATAGGTGTTGAATTTTGTCAAATTTTTATACATTGATTGATAGGGTCATGAATTTTATTGCTAATATGGTGGAATAGTTTATTGATTTCAAATATTTAACTAGCCTTGGATCTCCAGAGTAAACTCCACATGGTCATGGTTTATAAATATTTTATATATTGATGAGTTCTATTTGTTAATAATATATTAAAATTTTTGCATTTGTATTCACAAGAGACATAGTTCTGCAGTTTTCTTCATTCATTTGTCTTTATTTGGATTTGGTATAAGAGTAAAAATACATTAATACAACTATTAAGAACTGTTGCCTTTTCTTCTATTTTCTAGAAAAGATGGTATATAATAGGTGTTAATTTTCTTTAAAGATGTTTTTATTAAATAATTCTCCATTGAAATCATCTGGGCCTGGAGATTCATTTGAGGGAATTGCTTTTTTTTTCTTAACATCTTTATTGGGATATAATTGCTTTACATGGTGTGTTAGTTTCTGATATATAACAAAGTGAATCAGTTATACATATACATATGTTCTCATATCTCTTCCCTCTTGCGTATCCCTCCCTCCCACCATGCCTACCCCAACCCTCCACATGGTCACAAAGCACCGAGCTGATATCCTTGTGCTATGTGGCTGCTTCCCACTAGCTATCTACCTTACGTTTGGTACTGTATATATGCCCATTCTTCTCTCTCGCTTTGTCACAGCTCACCGTTCCCCCTCCCCATATCCTCAAGTCCGTTCTCCAGTAGGTCTGTGTCTTTATTCCTGTCTTACCCCTAGTTTCTTCATGACATTTTTCCCTTAAATTCCATATATATGTGTTAGCATATGGTATTTGTCTTTCTCTTTCTGACTTACTTCACTCTGTATGACAGATTCTAGGTCTATACACCTCATTACAAATAGCTCAATTTCGTTTCTTTTTATGGCTGAGTAATATTCCATTGTATATATGTGACACATCTTCTTTATCCATTCATCTGATGATGAGCACATAGGTTGTTTCCATCTCCGGGCTATTGTAACTAGAGCTGCAATGAATATTTTGGTACAGGACTCTTTTTGAATTATGGTTTTCACAGGGTATATGCCCAGTAGTGGGATTGCTGGGTCATATGGTAGTTCTATTTGTAGTTTTTTAAGGAACCTCTATACTGTTCTCCATAGTGGATGTACCATTTCACATTCCCACAAGCAGTGCAGGGGTGTTCCCTTTACTCCACACCCTCTCCAGCATTTATCGTTTCTAGATTTTTTTGATGATGGCCATTCTGACCAGTGTGAGATGATATCTCATTGTAGTTTTGATTTGCATTTCCCTAATGAGTAATGTTGTTGAGCATTCTTTCATGTGTTTGTTGGCAGTCTGTACATGTTCTTTGGTGAAATGTCTATTTAGGTCTTCTGCCCATTTCTGGATTGGGTTGTTTTTTTGTTATTGACCTGCATGAGCGGCTTGTAAATTTTGGAAATTAATCCTTTGTCAGTTGCTTCATTTGCAAATATTTTCTCCCATTCTGAGGGTTGCCTTTTGGTCTTGTTTATGGTTTCCTTTGCTGTGCAAAAGCTTTGAAGTTTCATTAGGTCTCATTTGTTTATTTTTGTTTTTATTTCCATTTCTTTAGGAGGTGAGTCAAAAATGACCTTGCTGTGATTTATGTCATAGAGTGTTCTGGCTATGTTTTCCTCTACGAGTTTGATAGTTTCTGGCCTTACATTTAGGTCTTTAATCCATTTTGAGCTTATTTTTGTGTATGGTGTTAGGGAGTGATCTAATCTCATACTTTTACATGTATCTGTCCAGTTTTCCAAGCACCACTTATTGAAGAGGCTGTCCTTTTTTCACTGTACATTCCTGCCAACTTTATCAACCATAAGGTGACCATATGTGCGTGGGTTTATCTCTGGGCTTTCTATCCCGTTCCATTGATCTATCTTTCTGTTTTTGTGCTAGTACCATACTGTCTTGAAAACTGTAGCTTTGTAGTATGGTCTGAAGTCAGGGAGCCTGATTCCTCCAGCTCCGTTTTTCGTTCTC
>NW_021700721.1:0-8525 GCF_005190385.1 Monodon monoceros
TTGAAGAATCTTTGCATCCCTGGGATAAATCCCACTCGATCATGGTGTACGATCCTTTCAATGTGCTGTTGGATTCTGTTTGTTAGTATTTTGTTGAGGATTTTTTACATCTATATTCATCAGTGATATTGGTTTGTAATTTTCTTTATTTGTAGTATCTCTGTGTGGTTTTGGTATCAGGGTGATGGTGGCCTAGTAGAATGAGTTTGGGAGTGTTTCTTCCTCTGCAGTTTTTTGGTAGAGTTTGAGAAGGATGGGTGTTAGCTCTTCTCTAAATGTTCGATAGAATTCATCTGTGAAGCCATGTGGTCCTGGGCTTTTGTTTGTTGGAAAATTTTTAATCACAGTTTCAATTTAATTACTTGTGATTGGTCTGTTCATATTTTCTATTTCTTCCTGGTTCATTCTTGAAAGGTTATACCTTTCTAAGAATTTGTGCATTCCTTCCGGGTTGTCCATTTTATTGGCATAGAGTTGCTTGTAGTAGTCTCTTATGATGCTTTGTATTTCTGTGGTGTCCATTGTAACTTCTCCTTTTTCATTTCTAATTTTATTGATTTCCAACCTCTCCCTCTTTTTCTTAATGAGTCTGGCTAAAGGTTTATCAATTTTGTTTATCTTCTCAAAGAACCAGCTTTTAGTTTTATTGATCTTTGCTATTGTTTTCTTTTATTCTATTTCATTTATTTCTGCTCTGATCTTGATGATTTCTTTCCTTCTACTAACTTTGGGTTTTGTTTGTTCTTCTCTCTCTAGTTCCTTTAGATGTAAGGTTAGATTGTTTACTTGAGATTTTTCTTGTTTCTTGAGGTAGGATTGTATTACTATAAACTTCCCTCCTAGAACTGCTTTTGCTGCATCCCATAGGTTTTGGATCGTCGTGTTTTCGTTGTCATTTGTCTGTAGGTATTTTTTGATTTCCTCTTTGACTTCTTCAGTGATCTCCTGGTTATTTAGTAATGTATTGTTTAGCCTCCATGTGTTTGTGTTTTTTACGTTTTTCTCCCTGTAATTGATTTCTAATCTCACAGCCTTGTGGTCAGAAAAGTTGCTTGACATGATTTCAATTTTCTTAAATTTACTGAGGCTTGATTTGTGACCCAAGATGAGATCTATCCTGAAGAATGTTCCGTGTGCACTTGAGAAGAAAGTGTAATCTGCTGTTTTCGGATGGAATGTCCTATAAATATCAATGAAATCTATCTGGTCTATTGTGTCATTTAAAGCTTGTGTTTCCTTATTAATTTTCTGTCTGGATGATCTTTCCATTGGTGTAAGTGGGGTGTTAAAGTGCCCCCTCTATTATTGTGTTACTGTCCATTTCCTCTTTTATAGCTGTTAGCATTTGCCTTATGTATTGAGGTGCTCCTATGTCAGGTGCATCTATATTTATAATTGTTATATCTTTGTCTTGGGTTGATCCCTTGATCATTATGTAGTGTCCTTCTTGTCTCTTGTAGCATTCTTTATTTTAAAGTCTATTTTATCTGATATGAGTATTGCTGCTACAGTTTTCTTTTGATTTCCATTTGCATGGAATATCTTTTTCCATCCCCTCACTTTCAGTCTGTATGTGTCCCTAGGTCCGAAGTGGGTCTCTTGTAGACAGCATATATATGGGTCTTTTTTTATGTATCCATTCAGTGAGCCTGTGTCTTTTGGTTAGAGCATTTAATCCAGTCACATTTAAGGTAATTATTGATATGTATGTTCCTATTACCATTTTCTTAATTGTTTTGGATTTGTTTTTGTAGGTCCTTTTCTCCTCTTGTGTTTCCCACTTAAAGAATTTGTTGTAGAGCTGGTTGGGTGGTGCTGAATTCTCTTAGCTTTTGCTTGTCTGTAAAGCTTTTGATTTCTCCATGGAATCTGAATGAGACCCTTGCCGGGTAGAGTAATCTTGGTTGTAGGTTCTTCCCTTTCATCACTTTAAATATATCATGCCACTCCCTTCTGGCTTGTACAGTTTCTGCTGAGAAATCAGCTGTTAACCTTATGGGAGTTCCCTTGTATGTTATTTGTCATTTTTCCCTTGCTGCTTTCAATAATTTTTCTTTGTCTTTAATTTTTGCCTATTTGATTACTATGTGTCTCGGCGTGTTTCTCCTTGGGTTTATCCTGTATGGGACTCTCTGCACTTCCTGGACTTGGGTGGCTATTTCCTTTCCCATGTTAGGGAAGTTTTTGACTAAAATCTCTTCAAATATTTTCTCGGGTCCTTTCTCTCTCTCTTCTCCTTCTGGGACCCCTGTAATGTGAACGTTGGTGCGTTTAATGTTGTCCCAGAGGTCTCTTAGGCTGTCTTCATTTCTTTTCATTCTTTTTTCTTTATTCTGTTCTGTGACAGTGAATTCCACCATTCTGTCTTCCAGGTCACTTATCCGTTCTTCTGCCTCAGTTATTCTGCTATTGATTCCTTCTAGTGTATTTTTCATTTCAGTTATTGTATCATTCATCTCTGTTTGTTTGTTCTTTAATTCTTCTATGTATTTGTTCTTTAATTCTTCTAGGTTTTTGTTAAACATTTCTTGCATCTTCTCGATCTTTGCCTCCATTCTTTTTCCGAGGATCATCTTCACTATCATTATTCTGAATTCTTTTTCTGGAAGGTTGCCTATCTCCACTTCATTTAGTTGTTTTTCTGGGGTTTTGTCTTGTTCCTTCATGTGGTACCTAGTCCTCTGCCTTTTCATTTTGTCTGTCTTTCTGTGAATGTGGATTTCCTTCCACAGGCTGCAGAATTGTAGTTCTTCTTGCTTCTGCTGTCTGCCCTCTGGTGGATGAGGCTATCTAAGAGGCTTGTGCAAGCTTCCTGATGGGAAGGACTGGTGGTGGGTAGAAGTGGGTGTTGCTCTTGTGGGCAGAGCTCAGTTACACTTTAATCCACTTGTCTGCTGATGGTTGGGGCTGGGTTCCCTCCCTGTTGGTTGTTTAGCCTGAGATGACCCAGCACTGGAGCCTCCCTGGCTCTTCGGTGGGGCTAATGGCAGACTCTGGGTGGGCTCACGCCAAGGAGTGAGTTCTTCCCAGAAGTTCTGCTGCCAGTGTCCTTGTCCCCATGGTGAGCCACAGCCACCCCCTGCCTGTGCAGGAGACCCTCCAACACTAGCAGGTATGTCTGGTTCAGTCTCCTATGGGGTCACCACTCCTTCCCCTGGGTCCTGATATGCACACTACTTTGTGTGTGCCCTCCAAGAGTGAAATGTCTGTTTCCCCCAGTCCTGTCAAAGTCCTGCAATGAAATCCCACTAGGCTTCAAAATCTGATTCTCTAGGAATTCCTCCTCCCATTGCTGGACCCCCTGGTTGGGAAGCCTGACATGGGGCTCAGAACCTTCACTACAGTTGGTGGACTTCTGTGGTATAAGTGTTTTCTAGTTTGTGAGTCACCCACACAGTGGTTATGGGATTTGATTTTATTGTGATTGCGCCCCTCCTACCATCTCACTGTGGCTTCTCCTTTGTCTTTGGATGTAGGGTATCTTTTTTGGTGAGTTCCAGTATCTTCCTGTCAATGATTGTTCAACAGTTAGTTGTGATTCTTGTGCTCTCGCAAGAAGGAAACAGCCCTTGTGTCTTTGTTTAGCTACTAAAAAGATTGATCCCAGCTCAGTGACCCCATCCATATCCCTTCCTGGTAAGAGTTGTGTGGAGCTCAGGTGAAAGGCTTTCTGAAATCTCACCTGAAACCAACTCAACAGTCTAAGAGGAATTTTGATGGGGAGAATTTGGAGAGGACTCAATTAAATTCGTAAAAGGATTCGAAATTGGACCTAAATAAGAAAAAAGAATTCACGAAGAAGGAAAAGATGTCCAGTTACACTGAGAAATTAAAATCTGAAGCAATTACCATGGAGATTTTGTTCAGGAAATGAGTATTGACTACCTACTGGGCATCAAATGATATATTTAATGTTAAAGATACCGAAGTAGATAAGACATAGGCCCAGCCCTCCAGAGCTCATTGAGCAGTGGAGAAAGTATTTCAATGTTTCAGTGGAATCATCAGGAACTGGAGTTAACAATCTATCGTATTTTAATTGCCTTTTTTTCCTGATTATAAAAACAATACATGCCTAGTGAAAAGAATTTGGAAAACAAAGAAGAAATTAAAAATCCGCTCTGATCCCACGACCAGAAATAACCCCTGTTAATAATTTATGTCTTTTTTGTAGGTATATATGTTTATAATAAGTGCTAACACTAATCAATGCATTCCATGTGCCAGGGACTATGATAGAGTCTCACTTAATCTGCACGTCAGCATGATGAAGTGGGTACCATCATTGTCCCCATTTTACAGATGAGAACACAGAGGTTTTGAGATTAATTTGCTCAAAATCTCATAGTTAGGGATGGGAAAGAGGTAGGACTCATTTGAGATCTGTCTTATTCCCAAGCTCTCAACCAGCCCAGGGACTGGAAGGACCCAGCAGCAAAGACTTCACTATTAGAGGGGCAAGGCTATTCCGAATACAGCCCTATGGCTGTGACTCAGATTTGGCTTTCAGGGGACTAATGTCTGATTTGTATGGAGAGACAGGGGCTGAGAAAGCTATATCCTCTAAAAACAAAAAGAAAACAAAAACACTTGGTCTCTTTTTATTTTTTAACATCTTTATTGGAGTGTAATTGCTTTACAATGGTGTAAAACTTGGTCTCCTTGGGAACTCTTTAAAAGTAATGCAAAGGGGAGAAAGGAATTCTTTGTCATAATCTGGGAGGAGGAGCAGGGTGAATTGAAGGCTGTCCCTGCTACTGTAGTGCTGCCACCTGGTGGAGAAAGTGGTGTAGGACACTGTGTCCCGCAAAACCAGCCCTGAGAGACAAACATTCCCAGGGATGGAGAAGAAGTATTTGGAGAGAAATTTGCAAGAAGTGGGAAGCTTTGCACTAACAGGTAGGGACAAGAGTTGTAACTGCTACCGTGACCCCGTAACTCTCACCACATCCTGACCAGGCTTGGAAAAACAGATTATGCATATTTCCCTGTACTAATTAAATTAAAATGTTTTTTCCCTATACTTTATTGTAATGAAATTACCTTTGATGTTCACACACCTTAAATGCTTAGTAGATGACAACAAATGTTATACGAGGTCATTATCAGGAGCCATTTGATTGGCAGCTAACATCAAGAACAGGGCACAAAGTAAGTGATCAAAAAGTGCTATCCACGGGGCTTCCCTGGTGGCGCAGTGGTTGGGAATCCTCCTACCAATACAGGGGACAACGGGTTCGAGCCCTGGCCCGGGAAGATCCCACATGCCTCGGAGCAACAAAGCCCATGCGCCACAACACTGAGCCCGCGTGCCACAACTACTGAAGCCCACGAGCCTAGAGCCCGTGCCCCTAGAGCCCGTGCTGCACAATAAGAGAAGACACCGCAATGAGAAGCCCGTGCACCGCAACGAGGAGTGGCCCCCGCTCACCGCAACTAGAGAAAGCCCGCATGCAGCAACGAAGACCCAACGCAGCCAAAAATAAAATAAATAACTTTTTTTTTTTAAAGTGCTATCCGTTGGGTTTGTTCGTCTCACTCTTTGCCTAGGATAGGAGATCTTAGTCATCCTGGTACTAATGACAGCAAAAGCCCCCCTGCCATTGGACCCATGTATACTGACTACTTGACTCAATTCTCCTTATTATTCCCTTTTCTAACACAAAAACTTAGAGAATCGTGATCATTGTTTTATATCTCTATTAATTAGATAAAAATAAGTTTAAAATAAAGAGATGTATGTCCAAAATTATAAAGTTTTTGGTATCTGGATCTCTGTCAAAGGTAGATGAAAAGTCCAGTCCAGGATGTCTGTGGGAGGAGATACATGCTATAGAACACAATCTCAAGTTCAGGGCTGGGCTTCAAGGAGTCTATATGCCCCGTGAAATATTAGGCAAGATGGGATTTGTCAGAAAATGCGTGCTTTTTTTCCCTGGGGAGAAGTTTGAGAGTTTTCATCTGCTTCTGAAAATGATACCTACCCAAAGGTTCGCAATCGTTGCCTGGAACCCTTCAGAGGGTCCTTCTAATTATGGGGTGCTCCAATGATCCACACCACATGCACTATTAGTATGAATTATTGTTAAAATAATTAACATTAAAATTGATTTGAAATAACTTACTTTTAAATAAACATTTTGATTTACACGGCTTTGCCTGAGGAATCCAACAAGTGATGAAGGGTCAGCCCGGACACGGGTCAGACAGACTTTTATCCTTTCAGCCTTGAGACCTCCAGACAGAACTAAAGATCATCAGAGGTTGTGTGAGAATCATATCATCAGAGGCTGTGTCAGAGGCCCTGGGCGACAATAAGGGGGTCCTACGTTCTGAGCCTGGCTCTGCTCATAAAATCTTGGTGACTTTGGGTGCTTAATTCCCCTGGTCCTCATTTTTTTTTTTTGCGGTACGCGGGCCTCTCACTGTTGTGGCCTCTCCCGCTGCGGAGCACAGGCTCCGGACGCGCAGGCTCAGCGGCCATGGCTCACGGGCCCAGCCGCTCCGCGGCATGTGGGATCTTCCCTGACCGGGGCACGAACCCGTGTCCCCTGCATCGGCAGGCGGACTCTCAACCACTGCGCCACCAGGGAAGCCCCTCATTTTTAAAAAATAAATCTTTATAGGAGTATAATTGCTTCACAATACTGTGTTAGTTCCTGTAGCACAAAAAAGCGAATCAGCCATATGCATATTCATGTCCCCATATCCCCTCCCTCTTGAGCCTCCCTTCCATCCTCCGTATCCCACCCCTCTAGGTCATCTCAAAGCACTGAGCCGATCTCCCTGTGCTATGCGGCTGCTTCCCACTAGCTATCTATTTTACATTTGGTAGTGTATATATCTCCATGCCACTCTCTCACTTCGTCCCAGCTTACCCTTCCCCTTCCCCGTGTCCTCAAGTCCATTCTCTGCGTCTGCGTCTTTATTCCTGTCCTGCTCCTAGGATCTTCAGAACCACTTTTTTTTTTTTTTTTTTAAGATTCCATATATATGTGTTAGCATACGGTATTTGTTTTTCTCTTTCTGACTTACTTTACTCTGTATGACAGACTCTAGGTCCATCCACCTCACTACAAATAACTCAATTTCATTTCTTTTTATGGCTGAGTAATATTCCATTGTATATATGTGCCACATCTGCTTTATCCATTAATCTGTTGATGGACACTTAGGTTGCTTCCATGTCCTGGCTATTATAAATACAGCTGCAGTGAACATTGTGGTACATGTCTCTTTTTGAATTATGCTTTTCTCAGGGTATATGACCAGTAGTGAGATTGCTGGGTCATATGGTAGTTCTATTTGTAGTTTTTTAAGGAACCTCCATACTGTTTTCCATAGTGGTTGTATCAATTTACATTCTCACCAACAGTGCAGGAGGGTTCCCTTTTCACCACACCCTTTCCAGCATTTATTGTTTCTAGATTTTTTGATAATGGCCATTCTGACTGGTGTGAAGTGATACCTCATTGTAGTTTTGATTTGCATTTCTCTAATAATTAGTGATGTTGAGCAGCTTTTCATGTGCCTCTTGGCCATCTGTATGTCTTCCTTGGTGAAATGTCTATTTAGGTCTTCCACCCATTTTTTAACTGGATTGTTTTTTTGATATTGAGCTCCATGAGCTGTTTGTATATTTTGGAGACTAATCCTTTGTCTGTTGTTTCATTTGCAAATATTTTCTCCCATTCTGAAGGTTATCTTTTGGTCTTGTTTATGGTTTCCTTTGCTGTGCAAAAGCTTTTAAGTCCCATTTGTTTATTTTTGTTTTTATTTCCATTACTCTAGGAGGTGGGTCAAAAAAAGATCTTGCTGTGGTTTATGTCAAAGAGTGTTTTTCTTATGTTTTCCTCTAAGAGTTTTATAGTGTCTGGTATTACATTTAAGTCTTTAATCCATTTGGAGTTTATTTTTGTGCATGATGTTAGGGAGTGTTCTAATTTCATTCTTTTACATGTAGCTATCCAGTTTTCCCAGCACCATTTATCGAAAAGACTGTCTTTTCTCCATTATATGTTCTTGCCTCCTTTGTCATAAATTAGGTGCGCCTTTGTGTGGGTTTATCTCTGGTCATTCTATCCTGTACCATTGATCTATATTTTTGTTTTTGTGCCAGTACCCTACTGTCTTGATTACTGTAGCTTTGTGGTATAGTTTGAAGTCAGGGAGCCTGATTCCTCCAAATCCGTTTTTCTTTCTCAAGATTGCTTTGGCTATTTGGGGTCTTTTGTGTTTCCAAACAAATTGTAAAATATTTTGTTCTAATTCTGTGAAGAATGCCATTGACAGTTTGATAGAGATTGCATTGAATCTGTAGATTGTTTTGGGTAGTATAATCATTTTCACAATATTGATTCTTCCAATCCAAGAACATGGTATATGTCTCCATCTGTTTATGTCATCTTTGATTGTTTTCTGAGTACAAGTCTTTCACCTCCTTAGGCAGTTTTATTCTTAGGTATTTTATTCTTTTTATTGCAATGGTAAATGGAAGTGTTTCCTTAATTTCTCTTTCTGATTTT
>NW_021700722.1:0-1630 GCF_005190385.1 Monodon monoceros
CCCGTAGACCCAGCAACGCCACCCTTGCCCCCACACCACCGTCCGAGATCAGGACCCCGTCCCACGTGGCCGGCAGGCCCGCGGAAGCGGCCAGGGCCCTCTATCCCTCTCCGATCGCGGCGAAACGGTAGAGAGGGGGCTTTTTCCGGATGGAGCTGTGGAGGGGCACCCTGGCAGAGAGGTGGCGGAGCCGTGCCTGGGCTCCAGTGGGGGCCGCCAGGTGCAGGTCGAGGGGCTCGCGGGCCGCACGGACGGCACCAGGGTCTGCCGCCATGTCTGTTTCGCGTCAGGGGACCCCCGGAGCGTCTGGTGTTCCGCTGCCTTCCAGGGACGCCGTCTGGCCGCCTGGCCGGTCAGGCAGGCGGGGAGCGCCCCATCAGACGCTTGCTGTGGACGGAGGGGCCTGCGCAGGTGGGGACTGCAGCGGTACTCGGCGGGGGCAGAGACGGACGCCGCCGCCGCCGCGGGCGACAAAAGGAGAACGCGTAGCGGGAGGCAAAAATCCTACAGCACCCGGTGTTCCCAGGAGCTCTGCAGTCCAGGAGGTCTCCCATCCAAGTACTAACCAGGCCCGACCCGGCTTAGCTTCGGAGATCGAGACGAGATCGGGCCCGTCTAGGGTGGTTTGGCCGTAGACACTGGGGGTTTCGTGGGCTGCCTCTTGAGGCGCAGTTTAGCAGGCCCTTGGGCCTTACCGCCAGACCAGCGGCACACCCGCCCCGGCAGGGCCCCGCCGCCCGGCTAGGCAGGGGAACGGAGGTCTCGGGTACCGGGGGGTGGCGGAGGAGTTGGCGACCACCCAGCCCAGGGCGGGCGAGACACTGCAAACTTTTCGGTGCTTGACGCCCGGCCCCAGATCCCACAGGCCACTCACAGGGACGTGGCCCCGGAGGCTTCAGGGCCCGGGGCCCGCGGTCCCTAGGACATCCCACCCGCCCGCCCGCGCTGCGCTAGGCACAGCCCGGACGCAGACCGGCCCGGCCCTCCTGCCCGACGGCAGCTGGCTCGAAGCCACTGGGAGCCACCATTGAGTTGGCAGGGCCCCTTAGACGCGGCAACCACGCCCTTGCCCCGACTCCACCGTCCGAGCTCAGGACCCCGACCCAGGTGGCCGGCAGGCCCGGGGATACGGCCTGAACCCTCGATCCCGCTCCCGCCCCCGGCCGCGGCGAAACCACAGAGGGGGGGTCTTTTTCCCGATGGAGCTGTGGAGAGACACCGCGGCAGACAGGTGGCGGCGCCGGGGCTGGGCTACAGTGGCTGTGGCCAGGTGCAGGTTGCGGGGCTCGTGGGCCGCACGGACGTCACCCGGGTCCGCGGCCATGTCTGGATGGCGACAGGCCGCCCCCGGAGCGTGTGTTGTGCCGCTGCCTTCCAGGGACGCCTTCTGGCCGCCTGGCCGGTCAGGCAGGAGGGGAGCGCCCCATAAGACGCTTGCTGTGGACGGAGGGGACTGAGGACGTGGGGACTGCAGCGGTACCCGTCGGGGGTGGAGTCGGCCGCCGCCACCGCCACGGGCGACAAAAGGAGAAGGGGTAGCGGGAGGCAAAAAGCCCACAGCACCCGGTATTCCCAGGAGCTCTCCAATCCACGGAGGTCTCCCATCCAAGTACTAACCAGGCCCGACCCT
>NW_021700723.1:0-918 GCF_005190385.1 Monodon monoceros
CGGCGACTTCTCGGGTTTGCGGAGCCGCGCGGTTGGGTGCGGGGGGGCGGGGGGAGGCCGGCGGTCCCTTCCCTTTACTCGGGCCCATGTCCCCGTCCCGAGTCACGGGGCGAGGTCCTGGTTGTGGCATCGCCCCCCGCGAGTGGCAGGCCTCCCCTTGACGGAGCCCAGATGAGATGGGGTCCGGGAGGCAGACCCCGGAGAGAGGGGCTGGAGATGGGACGCCTCGGGGTGACTGGGCCGGGACCGGCTTGCTCGGGGCCAAGAGCCCGCCCTCCCGGCCTGGGGGCGTCCTAATTGCGGCGGTGTCCTCAGGACGCCCAGCACGGGCTGGTACAGTGAAGTGCCGGGGAGGTGGGCATGGCGGGGGGCGTGTGCAGGAAGGTACCCATCTGGGACACCGAGTACCCTGCCTGCTCTGGAGGGGGACGGCGCAGCCTGGCCCAGGTGCTGCAGATGGGAAGGGGACCCCAGGAGAGGCCTTGGGAGCGAGGGATGGGGGCGCTGGGCGAAAGGGCCAAGGTCACCGTCTGGTGGGCCAGGGTGCTGGATGAACCACAGAGCCTTTGGGCCTGGACAGTGACACAAGCACACTTTTCAGCCTAGGGAAAGGGTGTGTGTGTGTGTGTGTGTGTGTGACAGACAGACGGAAAGACGGGGCCTAAGTAGAGAGAGACACAGTCACACTCTACATCCATAAGGAGGATGGGTGCCCTTGGTTCTCACGGAGGCTGAGGTAGAGCCAGGCTCTCGGGCCGCAGGGAGGACGGGGTGATGGGGTTTGCAGCCCTCGTGGGGGTTAAAGGAGGGAGACCTTTCCAGGGTGGTCCAGAGCAACAAACAATGATTTTTCCAGCAGAGGGAGAGGGAGAGGGAGAGGGAGAGGGAGAGGGAGGGGGAGGGAGAGAGGGAGAGAGG
>NW_021700723.1:3518-8468 GCF_005190385.1 Monodon monoceros
CAGAGTGAGACTAAGCATTTGTCTTCCGTGTGCGCTTTCTTAGTGTCAGTGTGTGTGTGCGTGTGTACCTTTAGAGAGAGACTTTTCTGAAACAGAAAGAGACCAACAGAGAGAGAAACAGAGAAAGACAATTATTTTAAAAAAGAAAAAAACAGAAAAAAGAGAAAAAAAAGGAAAGAGAAAAAAGAAAAAAAGATTTAAAAAAATGAGAGAGAGAGGGTCCTTTCTAGCTCCCCCTCTTCAGACACACACACGTTACCCCACATCCTGGGAGGAGAGAGTCTGTCTTGCCAATGAGAGAGACTCAGTGAGGGAAGGGAAGGCACTTGTGTGTGTGTGAGACAGAAGGGGTACGTTTTTCTTCAAAAAAAAAAAGGGCATATTTCCCCCTCATTGCAGGGAGAGATAAATCAACCCAGAAAGACGTGTATCTGATACACACACACGTACATGCGTGTGCACACACACACAGAGTTTTCTTCTGGGACAGAGAATTTATGTGTATGTTTTTCTCTCTGGTATGTGTTTTCTCAAGGCAGCCAGCATCTCTGCCCAGTGAGAATGAGCTTTAGAAGGAGACTCTGAGAGAGAATAATTTTTACCTAACACACACACACACTTTTCTGTATGCAGAGAAATAGAGTGTTTTTCTCAAATGATTCTTCCCTAAATAAGGGGAGTAATTTCTGTCCAGTTTTAAATCCAACAGAGAGAACTTTCTGCCTGAGTGTGTGAGCGTGTTTTGTGTGTGTGTTTGAGAGAGATAGACACAGACACAGAGACAGAGAGACAGAAAGAGACAGAAAGTCATTGAGTGGGAGAGAGACAGATTTTTTTTTCTTCCTGAAAAGAAAGCGCAGATATATTTTTCAGCTTCCATGGAAAAAAAGATCACAGGCAGAAGTACTTCTCTGAGTATTTCTCTCTCATTTGCACTTTCTCAGGGAGAAGGATGTACAGTGGTTGCCCCATGTTCACAGGGGATACGTCCCAATCCCCTCCCCAACCAGTGGATGCTGAAAGCACGGACAGTACCGAGCCCTCTGTGTTCCGTGCTTTTCCTGTACCAGCGGGTAGGTAGCACGAGCATCAGCGGGCCGATTCCTGGGGGAGCAGGACGGGGCAGCTCCAGGACGGCACAAAATTTAACCCCACTCCTCAGAACAGCATGCAGTGAACTTATTTACAAAACAGAAATAGACTCACGGGCATAGAAAACAAACCTATGGTTACCAAAGGGGAAAAGGTGGGAGAGGTATAAATAAGGAGTTTGGATTAACACATACACAGTACTATATATAAAATAAACAACAAGGACCTACTGTATAGCACAGGGAACTATACTCGATATTTTATAATAACCTCTAAGGGAAAAGAATCTGACAAAGAATAGACACATAACGGAATCACTGTGCTGTACACCTGAAACTAACACAACACTGTAAATCAACTAGACTTCAAGAAAAAGGTTAATTAAATCCAAAACAAACCAAAACCAAACAAACAAAAGAACACCTTATGAATTATTTCTGGAATCTTCCATTTCATATTTTCTAGCCAACGTTGACCGTGGGTAACTGAAGCCTCGGATGGGGGAGTTGGTGGGGGGCTCGTGGATTGTTGCTTAGAGATAGGCGCTTCAGAGAGAGGCTTTTGCGGGGGCGGGGCGGGGAGCATTTCACCAGGGACCTGCACGCTTCCCTATGTGCTGAAAAACGGATGGCGTTGATTTTGCATTTCAGCTGGTAGATACTCAGCAAGAGAAATGGAGACCATTCCGTCCTGGGAGGGTCCTTCCTACCCACGTGTGAGATCCTCACCTATGCAGGCACGCATGTACACCCACACCCTCCCCCTGGGGCCGGCGGGATCAGGGTATGTGGCATTTCCTTAAATGCTGCCTTAAAAATTGCTGTCTTCTAATGATTATATATAAAATAGGTGATAAGGATATATTGTCCAACACGGGGAATATAGCCAAAATTTTATAATAACTACAAATGGAGTATAACCTTTAAAAACTGAATCACTATATTGTACACTTGTAACTTAGATAATATATATCAACTATACTTCAATTTAAAAATTAAAATAAACAAACATAAACCAAAAAGTGTGTCCATATGCAAATCAATAACAACAATAACAAAATTGGTGTGTCCTACCCAGAGAGAGGGGAGGAAGGAGAGACCCTCGCTGTCCAGAGAGACGCTTGTGTACATGTGCGTGCGTGCACACACCCACACAGAATTTTCTACTATATAATTGAGAAATGCAGAGTGCGCTCATGTGTGTCTGAGAGACAGAGACAGAGAAATAGGCAGACTTCAGATCCAGAGGAGAGCTGCCGGCAGGTGAGGGACAGGACCAGATGACCAGACCTGGGCAGCTCAGGGCCGTGTCCCCCTCCTGACACCCAAGCTTCCCTTTCATGGGTCAGAAACAGGTCCAAGTGCCAGTATGCTGCTACCCCCAGGGGAATATGTAACTGAGGGGGCAGAGCCCCTGCCCATGATCCCTCCTCCAGCCGCTCTGGGGGAATAGGGGACGGCGGGTCTATCCTTGACCAGACCTGAGCCAGGATGCGTGGAATTTGAGGTGGGGCCGCTGCTAGGGTCTTTGGTTTTCATTACAGCCTTGCTGACTGATGGAACTCAGTCTGTGAACCCAGGGCTAACCTCTGGGGTGGCCCCAAATGCTCTCCTGCTTCCCCCATAAGATGGAGACAAGCACTGCGGCTTGTCGGGTCGTGATGAGGTTGGAGAGGGGCTGCTGGGAGGATTCAACTCAGTGACTGGGCTCAAGAAACAGAGGCTCTTTTCACCTGCATTACTATTACGAGTTGCAGAAATACTGACCACCCACCCAACAGTCATTTTCCCTTTGTTTTTGTGAATAGAGCCCCGATTTTGTGCGACAATATGCCCAACTCCACAGAAAGACGGCTGATTTGTCTAAGCCACTGAAATCTTATTCTCTTTTGTGTTGATTGACATAGAGATGGGCATATAACCTACTCTTAGACAATGAAATGCAAGAGAAAACCTAATCTCTGGAAGAGATTATCCCCCCAGAATAAAGAGAGAGTCCTAAAGAGAAGGTTCTTTGGCTTGTATCCCCTTCTTTCTTGTTTGGGATGTCATTGTATAAAGATGTGATGCTTGGAGCTATGGCAACCATACTGTCACCATGAAGATGGCAAAGCAGAAAGATGGGAGGAGTGAGTCTTAGCTGATATTGCTGGGTTACTGTCCATCTCTAGGCTGCTAGTTATACAAGATTAGTCAACCCTGCTATCTGAGTCACTTGGAGTTAGTTAATTCATCCATCACCTGCAACCATGAGAGTTTTGACCAACACATTTTTATAGTAGATTAACGTTGCCATTCTGAAAAATTGCAGATGGATGCATCGTTTGAAACAAATAACAAGCTGGCATTGGAGATCCCAGCCTTGTAAAATTTCTTATGCACTTTTTAGGGGAGCAAGCAACCTTGTTCTGACCTCTCTTTCCTCAGAAGATAAGGGCTAGAAAAAAATCTGCAAACCAATCCAAATTTCCACAAATGAACCCCGTGTTAGAAGAATTCCGAGGGCGCTTGAAGGGCCTAGGATGGATCCTCTTGTGGCATAAATAACCTTGCTCGTGGCTACTGGTTCTATAATAATAGCTGGCATTTGGGGAGAATTTTCTACAGCTCTTTGAGGTCCAATCACTAAACCCATTTCTCGGTGGATGGACGCAAAGGCTCCCACAGGCACCCTGCTAAGAGTACTCGAAGAGTTAATCCTCAAGTTCACGTTCAAGTCTATCTCATCCCAAAACCCGAGTCTCAACATGGCCTCTAAGGAATTGTCCTTGAAAAAAAACTACCAGTTTTTTTATTCCACTGCCAATGAGGGTGGAATTTAGGAGTGGTCGGGGTCATGTGTAGATGCAGAGATCTCTGCAATAGATGAGGTAGGGAGGGGGCAGGTCACAAAGAGAGATACTGAGAAGAGGGGGCTTGGGGACCAGGAGGACAGGCCAGTGAGCACGGGGAATGACCTCTGCCCTGAGAGTCGCCCTAACGGCCACTCCTCTGCTCCGACCTCGGCCGCCGTTCCTCTGGACACATCTATCCCCCTTTAATCATGTTATTCCAGTTGATCCTTTGAACAATCCTCCAAGGATGAGAGTTTGCAAATTGACAGCCCTTGGGCTGCGTTTGGCTCACAGATGTGTTTTCTGTGACTTGCAGAGCACTTTTTAACTTGGATATTGAGGGCGTCTCGCCGAAGTCTATGTCCTGCCGTCTACAGAGTCCAAGTCCCTGGTTGCATCTCCAGTTTCACAGATGAGAAAGGTGAGTCTCACATCCTAGTTTTTCTTAACCCCGAGTACCTGGCACTAGGAAGGTGCCCTATGAGTGTTTCTACTTGAATGAATGAATGAATGAATGACACAGGCTTCTTGGTTGCTGGGTGCATCCAAGCTTCCCAGGCTTTTTAAGCATCAGGACAAGAGAAGACGTGTCAAGAGATTCCTTCCCTAGGCACCATCTAGAAGAGGAAGCAAGGCCAGTATCTATAAAATGAGAGAAGTAGCAGGTGCTATGTGGTGGGGTCCCACCTCTAGGAGCAGGTGGAGTTCAGGATTTGAAAGAGTGAGACACTGACAGATGCTGAGGTGGGCAAAGGCAGCCAGGTGGAAGAGATGAGGAAACCCAGAGAAATGGGCAGGTTTGTCTAGGGGAAAAGGAGGACCTGCCTTGCACACAGTAGGTGCTCAATAAATAGGAGTTGGTTTGATCCAAAAGACCATGTGCACCTATGTCCAGGAAAATAATTACTGGTATTCTGTTGTCAGTAAATATTTTGGGGATAGATGGATGATTGATTGGATGGCTGGATAGATGGATGAAGAGATGGATGGATGGAGGGATGGAGGATGGAGGATTGGTGGATGGA
>NW_021700724.1:0-10474 GCF_005190385.1 Monodon monoceros
TTACTGGAGTTCAGTCCCTGGGCGACTCATCCCCGGGGCCCGTGAGGAGGCAGGATGGCATTATCTGGCAGCTCTCCAAGAAAAGCCTGCTGTTTTTGTAGGATGAAAGGGGAGAGGACATGGATAATGAAACCTGTATCTGCTTCTGTAAAATCCACAGAATCTTACTCCCTGCCCTGTGACCATGCAGTAAGCTGACCCAGGAGGTCATTTTCCCCACAACAGTCTTTATATATATGACTAAGGAACACACTGGTAAAAGAATATGGGAGAACGTCTGAGTATGACAAGTCAGCTAGACTGATATTAACTAAAAAAGCTGCGTGAAAATATACTTAAAAAGTTGCCCCCAACTCACTCAAAGTCCAAAGTTGGAGCTGGAAATACAATGTCATGAAGTTTGGATAAGAACAGGTTTTCTCCAAGCTGAACTATGACACAGAGATTAGAGACTTCTAGAAACTATACTTTTTCAAAAAAAAAAACATCACATGAGAAAAATGAGGCCTAGAAAAA
This sequence comes from Monodon monoceros, assembly GCF_005190385.1. Lineage (NCBI taxonomy): Eukaryota > Metazoa > Chordata > Mammalia > Artiodactyla > Monodontidae > Monodon > Monodon monoceros. Next base: position 517 of record NW_021700724.1, read on the forward strand.
TTAAATGACTTAAGCTAATTAATGGCAGGACTGAGACTAGAGTATACTTTGTGTAATTGGCTATGGTCTTTTTTTTGTTGGTTTTTTTTTGTTATCACTTCAGAACGAGACAAACTTAAAGAAAGGAAACACAACCAAAACTCAGTGGTTGGAAAAGAGATGGATGTGAACGCCCACTTGTTTCTTACGTATAAAGTTACCCCTCGCAGTGTTTTGGAGGAGAAAACGCTGCCTCTTCCCAACGTTGGTTACATACACAAAGATTCCAAAGACAAGACAAGTGCTTTGCAAACAAAGTAACTAGAACCAGCTCAGGCTTCCCCGCGCCGGGTCCTACGTTCCACGGTCAGAACCACCAACTGTATCCCCCCGGGTAACAAGGTGATTCAGAAAAGCTGGCGCCTTCAGAGAAGGGAGAAAACTTAGCCGGGAAGAGAGTCAGGAGGAAACTTGCTCAGCTTCTTGCTGGGGTCTGAAAGGATCCCAAGAGAGTCCTTAAACCCCTCAGGTTTCCCCAATCAAGCACCCTCGCCTCCAACCTGGGCCACCCCAGATCTGACTGTCAGACGACAGAAGTCTGCGGACGCACGGAGAGCTGACCACCCCACGAGAGGGACCTACGCGCGGCCGCCCCCACTCACCCGCCGCTCCCCGGGAGACGGGAGACCAGCCCGGGGTCCAAGTCCTGGGCGTGGCAGACTCGCCCCTCTCCGGGCCCGGCTCCAGCTCACCTCGGCGCGGCCCGCCTGGGCGCCGCCATCTTGACCACAAAGGGGGCCTCGCGCCGGAGGCCCCTGAGCGGGCGCCCTGAGCGGAGCCGGAGCGCCGGGGAGCCCCAGGTCGGGGCCCTACGTACTCCGCGCGCTCGCCCCCAGTCCACGAGCGACGAGAGTCCCGCACGCAGCGCCCGACCCAGGCTTCCGCGGAACCGGCGCCCCGCGCAGCCCGCACCGCGGCTCAGGCGGCGCCGAGGGCGGCCCGGGCAGAAGAGCGGGCGCGGGGCACGCGCTCGGTAACCTGGCAACGCGGAGCAACCCTGCGTCCCCGGCGAACCCCAGCCCTCTACCGCGAGGAAGCACGGACCCCCGCATCCGCCGCCCAGCCCGCACCGCCCCTCGGTCGCTCCGCCCGCCGCTGCCCGCTGGCTATGGTCTTTTAAATCCATGATACAACGTCTATATGTAACAAATCTGTTAAACCCTAAATGTTGATGATATTCAAGTAATCCAGTATCTGAATTATTCTTAAACATAAAACATCCAAAGACTTCTTAACTGTATGGGTATACATACATAAAATACACGTGGAGGTAACTTCAAATATAGTATGTGCCTGTCTCTATTCCTTCCCTCTCCGCTCTTTTAAAAAATGCCCCTTTAAAAATTGCCCACTCACCATCTGTTAGGTAAATTTGCTGAAACACAGTAAATGTGGAGACAGAAATTGTTATAGAGACTATTCCAAATGGCACTGACACCAGTATTTATGAATTTTTTAAAAGGGTAAGTTAGAGTTGTTTTTTTTTAAAATAAAAAAAAATCCCACTATAGTAACACCACATCATCCTAGGTGCCCAGTTCTATCCAATTACATAAGATGGAGAAAGAGAGAGAGAGAGAGAGAGAGAGAGAAACAGAGAGAGAGAGAGAGAGAGGAGAAAGAGAAAGAAGAAAGGAAGAAAACCAAGTACTTATGTATAAAATGTTGCTCCCAAAGTTTGAGATTATACTCAAGCATCAATGAACAGAAGGAAAACACAAATTTACAAATGTATTTCATTTATGGTATGAGGGACACAGGTTTAGATTTGCAACACGCTCCCACAAGGGTCAAATTGACCACTTTTTTCTATCTAGTTGCCCTTGAGAGAACAAAACAATTGAAACAGATGCCATTCAATTCCAAGTCTATAGCTTAGACCATGTCACTGCACATGAAATATTGTTCATTCAGAGTCAGCACATAGCAAGAGTAATTTATACTCTCAGAGTGTTTGCTCTCAAGTCAATAGCAGAGAAGCCTTGAATAAAAACGTTCCCATTACTTTCCATTGTAATATATCTTACTTATAGCCCATGAAACAGTGGTCAGGGGAGATTTATTCTTTGGACACCATATTATATAATCTCTCCACTTTAAGCCATCCCCCACTCGGCGATTATTTTTTAAATATGTTACTCGTAGTCAATATTAATTTACATTTAATCTTTCTTAGCATTAGGAGAGTATTATTTTGTACAGGCTCAGAAACAAATCTCCCGAAATTCCTCCCTGATGCTCCCTTCAGGCTGAAAATGCATTGCAGGGTGGCTGCAGTGACTTAATTCTAGTTGGCAGAGCCCTGGCCACACACTAATTTCATTAGCCTCAAACTCCTGGATTTGAAAGATCCACTGAATATGATTCCTGTCCTCTGACACGTCACTTACTGACCAATTCAGTGTGCATACAGAGGAGAGAAAGGACTTGCTCAGCTCTGGCCCACCGGCAGGCAGATGAGAATTCCCAGTCAGAGACACTGTTGACATCTGAGTGGTCATTCTTGCCCGGGTCCTCATTTTCAGGAAGGAACCTCAATCCAGGCTTTGCTGGCAGCTGCAGCATTTGTTACATCCATTACTAGCTCCTTGTTCCTTCCTGCCCCCCAGTGCTTAGCATCCCCCATTTCAGTCACTAAGTCTACCTTCCCCCAGCCTAGAAGCTTACCTCACCATAAATTTTTATCTCAAATGATAGGTTTGGCACATTCCCCACAGCAACCCACAGGGACTGGGGAAAAGAAAACTCAAATCTCTGGAGAGCTAAGAATTCAACCATTTAGAGGAGTTTCTTTTATACAGGACAGTCTTCATTGAGCTGAACCCTGCAATCCCAGAGAAGATTCACCTACCCGTTCTTTTCCTCTTTCCCTAAAGTGACTGTGTCTTTGAACAATGGGTCTGTGTTCCACTATTCTCTCTATTCATTTGGCAGGTTTACAGAGGCTGGGAAACTGGGGACTGGACTTACATGCCAGGAGCTTCTAAGATCACACGCAAAAATAAGGCTACTGGAAGAGATTGTTGGAATCTATCTCTGTATATTTGAACATGGGCAGTGGTTAACCAGGATGCTCACACCAAGCTTATATCCAGCTTGCAGCACAAGCTACAAGTTGGTGCATCCCTCCTACTACCATCCTCTTCTCAATAAATGCAGGTGAAAACTGGGGGCTCTTTTCCCTCAGCTGTTCAATCCAACATGAATAGCTGCAATTTGCAAATTAGAGGAAAATGACAGTGTTTTCTCTGAATGGTTTTGGTCCCAACGCACACTGCTAATGCTGGCATTCAGTTCCTTTCCTTCCCAGCCCAGGGAACGGGGGAACTAAGCATAAGGCAAGCGTTCTCTTTTCTTGCAAGTGCCTCAGATCCACACACCAGAGAAGGAATCAGCTCCCCCTGGAATCTTTTTCAGCAAACACAATCCTTCAGCCTAGTCTGCAAGCTCTCTCTTGACTTTAAGATTTCACTCTTTTTTCGACAGGCAGGCCCATCTGCAAGCTCCCAAGCTCCAAGTGAAGGCACCAAAATAATTTTTAAAATGTCAAACAGCAAATGTGCCTTCAACCCCCAGAGCTCCAGTAAAAATACTGTGAGTTGCCCCTGTGGTTCTCAGGTGACCTCTGGCCTCATCCTCCCTGCAGCGCTGCCTCCTCAGGTTCTCTAGTTTAAGCTCAGAGGTAAAGGAAGTGCTTCTGGGTTTTGCTTCCAACAACCCAGGCTCTTCCTGAAAGCATTACCTCAAAGTGAAGGCTGCCCAGAAGCACTTTTGGCCTTGCAAACATCTAGAGGTGGCATACTCAACAGGTGCTAGGGATGCTCAGAGGGGCCATACCAGGCTGCAGCTTTAGACAGGCACCCCTCCTTCTGGCACAAACACAAACTTCATACCCCTGGGTGCTGATGTAGTGACAGCTTGAATCTCACAAGGAGTCCCCTCCAGAAACCCAACATGCTTCAGGAAAGGCACTTGAGAGGGAGCCAACTTTTTAGCTACGGGGAGCATAAGGGTCAGCCAGAACATCTGGAGAAGGGACTAACTGAGCTTGGGTCCTACCAGGCAGGGAGAGAGCTGTGCATTAGCAAAGGATCACTTCAAGACAGAGATGAACAAAAAACTTGGAGATAGGGGTAGAGAAGGAAAAGAGAGGCAGAAATTGAAAGGGAGAACATAAAACAGAGAGACAAAAAAAAAAAAAAAAAGCAGGGAGAAAGAGACACAGGGAGAGAGACACACAGGAAGAAAGACAGAGAAACAAGAGAACCCATAGTCACGCAGACCCTGAAACTCAATTTCTTCATCCAGAAGCCATCCATCTATACCCAGGGCGGCACAGGAGCCGTGGGGCCGAGGCTGCGGGAGCAGGCGGTGAGAGAGCACTGCAGCACCGCCCACCGCTCAGCGGGCCCGATCCGCCGTCCTCGCATCTTCCGCCGTTGCCCGCCTGCACCCGGAGCTAGAGGACCGCCCGGCCTTGCTCAGCGCACCCTACTGCCTCCCTCCAGGCGCCTTCTTGTCTGGCTCTGAGAATCGTCCTCAAAACCCAGGACTGGGGTTGGGGGCTGCGTTAGGGAGGTCGTGGGAAAGGATGGGCACAGGGTGGGTGCAGAAAAAGCGACTGTGTTTCGCAGTTAGCATGAGCTCACCTCCGGGCTCTGAGCTGCCAGGAGTAGAAAGCTGATCGCCCGGCTCCTGCCAGTGGCCGGATCGCAAAGGCAGTTTAGACGGTGCAAACAACTGCCCAGAGCAAATCACCCGGGGGCACGTCTGCGGGTGGCTTCTCCCCGCTTGAGGACAGTCCCCCACGCCTTCCGCCCCATGCCCTCGCAGAGACAGGTTACAGGTCGGGAAATCCAACCCGAGCGAAATGGGCAATTCACGTCCAAATGTAGGTGAAGACCTAGCCTACGGTTTAAGAACTGCCTCCCTAAGCTCTTCTCGAAATTTTCCAAGGCAGCTGCAGCTTGTCGGGCGGCTTGGGGCAGGGAAGCTGGGGAGTTGAGAAATGCCTAGTTTCTAGGCGTCTTCTCATCTTTCATATTCCTTGCGCCTAAGTGGCTCTCACAGGAGCCCGGCACTTTTACAGGCCTGTTTTGGAACCATATTTCACTCGAATGCAAACCCATTTAAATCATCGCCTTGTTTTTCGGAGACTGTTTCTTGTCAACGGGGCCATAAATCCAGAATGTCAAGCCGGATGGAGTGGAGCGCGGACAGGGGAGAGATGGAAGGGAAATGAATCAAGCAGGGAAAGTACCTCCTCGCGTGAGGTGGGAGGGATTCGGCAGGATCTCCAGGGTGGAAATGAGCGAAGGCTGACCAGACCCCGCACCCCTGGAGTCCAAGCCAGCCTTCAGAATAAAGAGCGCGGGGAGCTACGGCACGCTCTGCCCCGGAGGGAGCGCCCCCCTACCTGGAAAAGCCTCAGGATGTTGGCTACCATGATGCAGACCGAACTCCCCGAAGCCCCAATCACTCCAACTACTTCCTCGGGCTTGACGAAAACCGGAGGCTCGCCGTTGGTGCAGCGCACTTCGGAGGTGTCCTTCTGGATGAGCGCCTGGACGAAAGTGAGCGACTGTTCGAGCGCATAAGTGTCCCTGGAACAAGTGTCCAGGATCCGCGCTCCCAGCGTCACGTTGGGCAGCAGGTTGGGATCGCTGTTGATCTGGTCCAGGGCGTAGAGCATCGCTTCCAGCCTGTGGATCCCGTTCTCTCTCTTGATGTCGCCGCAGGGCACTCCGCTGGCACCCTTCGCGTGCACCGGGAACAACCCCCCGAGGGTGACGTCCCCCTCGATCCGAATGGAGTGCGGGGCGTACATCTCCTGGCCGCGCGCCGCCGCCGCCAGCGCGCACAGAAGCACCTCCAGCACGCAGCAGGGAAACTTCATCAAAGTCAGGGCGCGGAGCAGCTTCCCCAGCTGGACCATGCTGCTCCCGCGGCTGCGGTGGTGGCGGCGGCACTCGAGGGGACGGTGGCGGGCTCGCTGGAGTCCTGGCCCCTTGGGGTGAGCTCCTCCGGGGAAGCCCAGGGTCTCCTGCGGGCGAGGAGGGTAGGGGCGCCCGGGGAAGGGCAGCCGGCGAGGGTGGGGGGTCCCGTGGCGCCTGCCAGCTTGGGGCGCCGTGCGCTCTTGGGTTCCCTGGCCAGCGCGCCGCGCTCGAGCTCGCGCTCGGTGGCTTGCAGCTCGAGCTCTCCAGCAGCCCAGCACTGGGGAGAGAGCGAGGATGGCTATCGCTTTAAATGCGCGTTCGGCTCCCTCTCCTCCTCCGCCCACTCCCTCCCACCCTCGCTCGCTCTCAGGCTCTCCCCACCCTTCCCAGCGCCCACCCTCCCCACGGTTTTGCATCATCACACAGGGAGGGGCTGCGTGCTGAGGTAAGGGGGGAGGGAATGGGTGGGCGGCTGTGGGGGGGGGAGTACCTCCGATTGGGAGTTTCGAGGTCCCCAGGGAATCTGGGGATTGCAGGTCGCAGGCGTAGGCTGAGCTCCTGTTTCGGTCTCACTGTAGAAGCCGCTCGCTCGCCCGCCTGCACCCACACGCACATTCTAGGCACAGGGTGGCATCAGCCCCGGACAGGGCGGTTCTAGCTGGGGCTGACTGCTTCCAACCCTGAGGTCCGGAGCCGGGGCTGTCAGCGCTGGGAGAATGCGAGGTAGTCGAAGGTGATGCCGCCAAGCATGAAGGGTAGTAGGGAGACCCCAGTCTCTACTGCTAATTCGTCTGTGCCAGTTTTTCCTAAGAAAAACACACATACACACAGGAGCCTGATTTATGACCTAAAGAACCTTTACGCAGAGACTTCTCCGGGGCCAGGCACTGGGCTAGCCTGTAGGGAAAGACGCCAACAAGAAATGCTGGGAATGGAAATGCATCTTTGGTCTTCAGGGGCTACTGTGGCCGGAGCCAGATGAAGCAACCCTGGTCTCCAGTAAATCTGTGGTGGATTCGATCCTTTTCTTCCTTTCATCGCAAGAGATGGAACAACTGAGAACTCTGCAGAGCGCACTTTCTTCTCTGGCGCTGACAGGTGTAAGGCTCCCTCCTACCCATTTCCAGAGATGCTTTTGGGCTGATGTCAGGTTTCCTCGGGCAGGAAATAGCAAGAAAGAGGTGACAGTAGGAGGAGCAGACAGAAATCTCCCCATCGATCCAGTGATCCATTCTTCTTTTTTTTTTTCTGGCTGAAGATATGGGGGGTTTGGGGAGTGGAATCAGGATGCCAGAGCAGGTTGTAGTGCAGTTAGGAAGCTTTTTTTCAAAGGTGTCCCCTCCTGCAGGTCCAGCCCAAACTTGGCCCATTAAAGCAACAAGTGGCCCTAGTTCCTACACAAGGAAGGGCAATGTATCTGCCCTTGGTGCCCACGTGTACTGCTTATGGTGGTCTCTACTCTTGCTGAGCCTTTCTGTTGGAGTGCAGCGAAACTGTCTTATACAGAATTGAGGGCGCAGAGAAAACCAAAACAAGACTATACTTTCTGTTGTAATGTTAGTGTACTAAAGAAAAATATCCTTGCACATAAACAAAACAACACACACACACACACACCTAAAAAGTCAGAAGTTGGGAAGTTGGTTGTCTCTTCCACCAACCACCTGTATGACCTTGGCACTTCTGTTCCTGTGCCTGAGTTTTACTTTGCCCATCTGTAAAATGATGAAATTGAATGTTTTACAGGTTAACTTTTAACTTTCAAATCCTCTGTTAAAATAGGTCATGCACCTTTGGCCATGGTGTTCTTTTTAGACCAATATCCTTTGTTGCTTTATGTGTAGGGCACCCGTTTTTTGATACCCAAACAACACTTCAAACATTTCCTGGTACAGAGGACTTTTTTTTTTCTTGTTGACCACCCGTTTATCTTCCTTCTAGGGAGAGTCCAGTCCATCATTTTCTTTTCAGACATGCCCCTCCTCCAGGTTTCAATACTTAAGGTTTGAGGAGGAAGAAAACCTTCTGGCTACAGTGTTCAAGGAAGGGAATAGAGGCTAACAAGAGTTATGCAGGGCTAATCCCTGGACTTCTGCTGGAGTAACGAGGTTGATGACATAGGCTTACCACTGTCCAATAGACAATCCATGCCAGAGTTAAAAGAAAAAGGAGCCTCCTTCCTCTAAATGCTTTATGTATATCTTTTGGACAATGTTACACTATTTGATTTTGTAAAAACATACCATTTTACTGCCATCTTCAAGAAAAGTGATGTAAAAACTATGCGAAGCTACCCCTGTATACAATGTGATCATCCATCACTCATAGATGTGATGCCCTGCTATATAAGTGCACACCTTGTGCAACCTTATGCTGTGATGCGCCCGCCCCTTCCAGCCAGCCCTGGAGCTGCGAGCGTATAAGCCCGCAGCTGTGCCAGAAGCTCCCACATAAACAGGGAAATATTTGAATCCCATAATGAGAGATACCAGAGAGGAGAAAAGGCAGAGAGAAGAAGGGGTGGGGAAGAGAGAAAGGGACCTGGTTAAAACATGTGAACTCCTGGATCCACATGTGCCTGAAAGATTGCCTCTTTTTTTTCAATTATATAGTATTTTATTTCTGTTGTTTGAAGTCAAAATATCCTCTTGTAACTCACCTATTCTGCTATTCAATACATTGGATCAAAAAGGCTGGAACAAGTGAAACATATATCCTGGTAAGGCAGCATTAGCTAATTTGGAAAGGGGGAAAGAAGCAAAGCAATAGAAAGGCATCCTTGGGAACACAAATACTGTGATCCTAGTATTTAGGCATCAGTACCTCAGGCTATATTTGATAGAGACTGTATCCTTATTTAGTTCTTAATTTAAGGCTATCTAGTAGGCACTTGGTGCCAAAAAATATATTTGAAGAGCTGTGTTACAAGTAATAACACTTGATTTTTCACCTGCCCATGTGAAGATCTATGTTCTCCTCTTCCATTTCCAGGTCACAGCTTGCAATTGCTCAACAAATAGTTCTTGGCTGACTGTTGAATGTTGCCTTATTCTGTGTTCTCTCTTTGCTCTACTCATTCTCCCCAAACATCTGGCAGCAATCATTATCTTCTTTTTGTTGCAGTCATCTGTGTGCATGTTTTATTTCCCTTGCTAAGCTGGAAGATCCTTGAGGGTAAGGGGCTAGGTATTATAAGGGGCTAGGTATTATTTATCTTTTTACCTCGGACAATGTTCAGAATGGTGTTTTGTACCTAAGAAGCACTCATGGGTTGAATGAATCAGAATTGGTTTGCCATTCCCCACTGCCTTTATCTCACAATAACAGAAACATAAAGTGGGCAGAGCAGAAACGACGGCAAATAAATTGTCCTCTTAGTCACAGAATGCAGTTTCTAGAACTTAAAGAATAATCAGTAGATTTTGAAATAATTTTGTTTCACAAAATTTCATAAGATTGAAATACTCTAACCTTAAAGCTCTCGATCAACTCTAAAGGAGGGCTTTAATTGGCTCTTCCTGAGTCAAGTGTTTATTCCTGGGCCGATAACTGGGGCCATTGTCAAAATAGAAAGTGTGATTTGTTACCAGAGAAAGAGGAAAGTGACGCTGGACTTGCAAGATATTTATATCTTCAGCCAGAGTGCATAGGATCTGGAACTTAATTGGTGACGCAGTATTTGTTTAAGATTATATGAATAAAAAATCTTTGTGTAAGAGTGATTAATCTAAAACTTGGCCAGTCATTGTCCTAGTGTCATATTAAATTGCAGGAGAATCTAGTTTTAGGCACAAAGATCATAAATATAAAATGTGTTCCCAGGCTTGGTTCTGTGTAGTCAGTAATCTGTACTCACCCACTCATTAATAAAAATGAAAGTTAAGGACTCAGTCCTAACTTATATGCTTAGCGTTGTATTTTGTTAACAATCTCAGTTTTATTTTCTTTGTTCTCCCCTGTCCATCATCTTCTGCAGAAAATAA